>NC_088864.1:656597-821093 GCF_032884065.1 Artemia franciscana
TCTCTCTCTCTCTCTCTCTCTCTCTCTCTCTCTTACAAGAATTGAAAACCCATTTAGGAATTTAAAGTTATGAGATATATTTAAATATCAAAAATGTAAAAATTTGAATTAGGTTGTATTTTGTTCATGGTCTGGGAAAAAGCTGTCGAAATTCTTATGTTAAAAAAATAGTCAAATTATCAAATCTTTCTGCTAAGACCTCTCTGATGAAGAGGAAATAGGAGGAAGGCATGCGGCCTTTTTGAACAAAGTTCAAGTCTTATATCTATGATCAGTTCCACAAAGAAATATCTATAGGTCCTTGTATTTTAAAATCTTCTATTTTGTGTTTCAATTTATGAAAAATATTGAAATGCTTTAGTTTAAAAATTTATGAATTAACCAGCTTTTCAAATTAAACTGCTTAAGACATTAGAATAAATTTTAAGCCAAATCACTAATAGTCCCTTTCATGGAATAGATTTTAAAAGAAACCTCAGTCAACTTGCTTCACATTAGCCTGGAGTCCTTTGATAAACATGACCAGATTTCATTTGCTTAATGTGCTAATGTGTAGGCAATGAGGAGACATAATGTCTGGGCCTAATGTATAGGCACTGGAAACGAGAAATGGACTTCAAATTTTCTAAAAAAGTTAAGCAGAATGTCATAGTGACATAGTGACATAGTGACATGGGCATAGTGACAAAGCGCTGTCGTTTTCAAAGTACATAGCTCCAAAAGTATTCATGGTTGGTGTTCAGTCCTTCAAAAAAGGTGCATTCAATAAACACTGCTTCTTCTTTGCCAAATCTGACAGCTCACATCACTTGAAAAGCTCACAGTTTGAAAACCATATGCTGACGTTAACGACGTTCTTGCTGACTTCTAGCATCATGATGAAAGAGAGTATCATGTTACTGCAGTACAAAAATCTATGGTGGTTGTCGAAATACCAAAAAGAAACAGGATTCCAATTGACCATCCAATTGACCAATTGACCATAGAATTTCCAAGATCAAGAGGGAGGATTAAAACACGAAAAATATTCAGACCAATGGTCCCGGGTGTTCTATTTTATGGTTTTCTTGAACTAGCCCTGCGGAGTCTTAGTGAAAAAAATTGATTTCCTTGCAAAAAGTGTTGAAAATGAAGGGGTATTCTGGGGCTTGTTGCAATCTATGATGAATTGCAGGAATATTAAATTGTGGAAATATTTTTTCAAGCCATTCACTAAAAGCGTGAAATATGCATCTCCTCTATTGCAGAATGATATAGTTGATAGTGAAGGTAATGTCATTCGAGACGTAATTTTGAATAGAGCAAATATTGCATAGTCTTTTTTTACAGTGGATGATGAGATGAGTGATATAAACTAAAACAGAGCTTGATCTTGTCTTCCATTTCTATAATAATCACCAAATATAAAAAGTTTTTTATTTTGACGGTACGAATTTGACTTGAATGGAAACTGGAGTCTTGAAAGAGCAAATTATTAGATTCTGTTTACAGTTTAGATTTGCAAATCAAAAATTGAACAGCCAAAAAAAAGTATGATAAATAAAAATAATGAAGACAAGAATGAATTTTGGAGTATTCTACCAATATTCAAAAATTCTAGGTATAGGCAAAATGTATGCTATAGAGCGTCCTATATTATTTATTTTACATTTCTATTTATTTTCATTATTTTTTTGTTTTTTTTTTGGGGGGAGATACCGTAGTAGGTACGATTACGGTTAAAGGATACTAAAAATTAGTGGCAGCTGTATAACGGTTACCCTACGATGGAAGTAAGCAGAGATAACAGGCTAAGGTCAATATGCATGAGTAAATACTTCCCGTGAAATTGGTCTGGTATCGACCAAAGGTGTCACTAACTAAATGGTAGGGGGAGGATGATTGGTTCTATCGACGGGTCGGTCATTTCTAACGACTACCTTGGGTTAAATTACTTCATTTTTTTGTTCTTTGCCGACTGAGACGGATCTTCTCTCATTGATTTTACATCATATGTTGCCACTAGCCCATTTACCCTAACAAAAGAAAAAAAAGACAGTAAAATAATAATACTTTGCGTAGCTATTTAACCAACTCATTTTTTTTTTTATCACTGGCTGAAAACATTGGGAGAGTGACGTCTCCCTGCCCATGCGTCACATCCCTGTGAACAACTATAGTATATAATACTAGTTCACCCTATTGATCGATAACATGCCCACACACGAGAAGGGTTTCTCGTTTGAAGTAGTTTTAAGGAATGTTTTTAATTTTTTTTTTATTTAATTTTAATAACATGGAGTCAAACTCTAAGTCAAAATTGAGCGAATATAAAATTGACCAAGTTCTTAAGGAAGGTTCACAAAAAGTATTGGGTATCATCAACTAGGCACACATCAGAGGGCTATCCCTTCTGAAGTACCTTGATCCTCCGTTATGCAAAATCATCGTTTAATACCACCAAACGGCAAAAAAGCCATTTCCTCAATGCAAAATAGCTTGTTCACTTTACAAGGGCTCTAGAACTTTTAATTCCAGTTTGAAAGAGCCTTCTATGGATCTTCCAGGATCATTGGCTCGAAATCATTACCCCTAGGAAACAAAAAATTATTATTCAACAAATTAATATTTATGCACGTATCCGTTATCTTTCTTCTGGGAATAATTTAAGTTCCACATTTTTGTAGGTTGGAGCTTGAAGCCTCATCAAGGGGGTTCTCCAATATGGTAAATCTATTAGTGTAATTCTCATTAAGAAGACTTGCCTTTTTCTAGCTGCTTTCCCCATTTTTCCAAATCAGGCAAATTTTCTTAGGCTCGTAGAGTCGTAGTGTTTGATTCTCACGTGTAAACAATTCTCGAACTAATTTCTTTCTTATGAACTAGTTGATTAGAAAATTGACAAGAGAATTATAGTTAATTTCCAAAAACAAAAAAATTTGAATCAAAATATTTTTGTAAGTAGTCCCGCTGTTTTCCTGTGAGTGAGCCACGCAAGCATGAAAATTTTTATCTAAACATTCTGATATCTAAGCAAATGTCTGCTTACGGTTAACTATAAATTTGCTTGAATATAGTTAACAAAATACAATAAACGAATAAAAAGTTAGATAAGGCGTATTAATCTGTCAAGGGGAAGCGCATGACTTCAGAAAGGTAGATAAATAGTTCTACAAGCTAAAAATCATTTTATAAACAATATACAAGACTATAAGAAACAATTTTTCTCTTAAAATAGTTTTATTTGCAGGGTCTAGAGGAATTTTTTCTATTATCTAGAGTTCGAGAAATTTTGAAGTCCACCTAAGTTTCTAAAATTTATTTGTCTTGTGTGCTTATGTACCGGATATTATTTTTAATTTTCCTTCCTTGATTCTCAGGAGCCCTAGTAATTCAAAGCCTTTTGAGTTTGACCACAGCATCTTCTGCAAATAAAAGAAGCTCACAAGATGGACCTCTAGAATGGATAGCCCTCTTTGATGACTGGATTCCCAACTCCATTGTCAACTACGCAAGGTGACATTTTGACAATTCTTTTATTTTCTTTTGAAACGTTCTTCCTATTTGCATGTCTAACGGCTTGGAGCGATAACTTGCATAAAAATAATCAATACTGTCAATCCCTAAAAAAACACAGACAAATATTTGTTCTTTTTTTTTGTAATAGCACATGAGGGAGCAGTTGGAGAATATACCAGAGTGGCACACCAATACACCTCTCTTTGATGACTAACTTCCTGATTCTATTATCTAATATGCAAGGGAATAATTTGATTTTTTTTTTCATCAACATCCCTTTGCATCAGAGAATTATGCGCACGGTTGCCACCCTGTGATTTATCACTATTTCTAACGATATTTTATATTACCTAAACATAAGTCACTAAATCAGCACAAAAATCACTAGATTATTTAAGACAATCACTAAAATAACCAAACAATCACTAAAATGTGGTGATTTTCATTTTCAATGGGATGCAAGTTTGATTATGCGCTGAAAAGGCTTTCTCGTTGGCTTATATTTTGCTTTTTTATGTTGAACTACTGTCTTAAGGCCTTATATTTTTAAGACGCTCTTTGGGTATGATAATGGTCTCTTTTAGACATTAAACTTGAGCTATCTATTAACCTGTTGTCTTGAGCTATTTGGATCAGTTCGTCTATCGGACGGGTTGGACTTTAACTTTAGTTTTTGAATAAATCTGCTCGTTAGTCACTCGTCAGAAGGACAAAACCGACTTTTTTTTTAATGGCTATTAGGGAAGCAGTCGTAGAACGTGCCTAGGTGGCTTTCATAGATGAGTGGATTTCTGAATCCGTTGTCAAACAGTTCGTGGTAACGAACTGTAAGTAAAGAGCAACACCGTCTAATAGTAACCAGAACTCTAAAAAAGGGATACTTGATAACAACTAAAAGGAATTGGATGTTTATGCTGATTTCAAATATCTGAAGTTCATTAAGTTTAAAGCAACACAACAAAAGCTATGAGACTGGAAAAAAAGCTACCTAAAAAATTCCAAAAAAGGGAAAAAATACCCCTAAAAAGATGATGAAAATCGCACCATCAGATTCAACATATTAGAGAATCCTATTGTTGGGGTTTCAAGCTTTTATTTACAAGAATATAGAATTTGGCATTTATTTTTTCCAGGAAGAAAGATAGCGTGTTTTTCCCCAGGGCTGATCGTGTCGAAACAGCAGTCCTTTAAAATTGGGGAACGGCTTATTTGAACACAAAATTAAAATTCTCGAAATTTTGATTAGTAATGTTTTTGCATACTGTTTTTAAGACACGGACTCATCCAAAACGATGCCAAGTTATTATAAATCATACAAGGTATATGCCAAGGAAAATTAACTAACTCCTTCAATTTCACCAAAATTAATAATTAATTAATATCATTAATGTTTGCCATAAAAATGTATGGGCTATTTTCATAAACCCTGGAAGATTGAGTGCAAAGTATAACGGATAACGGAAATACAAAGCAGCCAAACAACAATTGTGTCTATTTTTATAAGACTGCATTTCTCGATGGATCTTTCGTAACTTTTTTAATTATTTTTATTTGGCTATTAATTTCATTTAGAAATTTATTATCTTTAGTTTTTCTGAACACAAGAATTCTAATGGATACATCACAAGTGCCTTCATGGCAGAAGGGGAATAAAAAGCATTCTCTCTCTCCCCCCTCTCACTCCTGAACCTGATAGATAAAAAAGGAAAGGTAATTTTTATTACATGGATAGAAATTAGAATTTTTTTGGAAAAAACAGTCTTTTCTACTCCCCCCCTAAAGTAAAAATTTTGTAAGGTAATGTCTCTCTAAAAAAAAGCACCAGACAGTGCAAATAACAATATTGCTGTTAATTGTGACAAAACAAAGGGAGCAAACCTTAAACCAATATTAAATAACATTCATAAAAAACAGAAGAAACCATTCAAGCGAAGGGCTAAGACTCATATAGGCTCAGAGGGGGCTAAAAGTAAAACTGGTGCTTACACTCTTTTCCGTATGTAAAACAAACTATACAGATTACGACTAAGTTATTTTATTATAGCCCAAAGAAAACCTTGCCGATGGAGCCTCATACCTGGAATCTCCCTGATTTGTTATTACCCGGCTTAACCTTGATATCTTCTCTAATTAATAAGAAACTTTTTCCACAAAACAAGTTTTTCAAAGAAAAGTAAAGAGCTCCATTATGCCAAGAATGAACAGAAATAAAGTCAAATCGTAAAACCAACACAAATCATTACATAATTTGCGCTTTGCTGAAAACAAAATACGTTTATAAATGTTACCACTTTTATTGCTTTCATAAATAAGAAATTACCAAAAAATTAAGGAACAAGTATGAGTATATCTTAATTAAACTGGCAATCCACGGTCATTTGTTTGTTGTCTTTTTTTGCAGAAAAGTGCAAATTAAGTTCTGGTCTTGAGAAGGGATGGGCCCTACTTTTGTTAATTTTTGCTCGTTTTGAGTTTGACTCGGCTATTTATTGTAATTTCTGTTCGTTTTGAGTTTCATTTATTTATTGATAATGATTGATGTTGGTTTTAACCTTGGAGATTATTTGACTTTATTTCTGCTCATTCTTGGCTTAATGAAGCTCTTGACTTTTCTGTGAAAAACCTGTTTTGTGGAATTTTTTTAAATTAATAAGAGAAGATATCGAGATTAAGCCGGGTAATAGCAAATCAGGGACATTCCAATTATGAGGCTCCATCAGCAAGGTTTTCTTTAAACTATAATAAATAACTTACAAGGCGTTATCTGTATACGTAATAATTTAAAATATCCAACATGAAAATATTCCATCAGAAAAATCTGAAAACCATGAACATTTTTTATCTTCTCACCAGCCTCTACTTCCGCATCTCATTTTTTCCAATACTTTATATTAATTTATTTTATTTATTTAATTTGACATGTTAGACGTCATTTTTATTTTTCCCTAATTTTTATCTCATATTTTCTTTTTTGCTTTAGAAGTATCGACAAGGAGTCTTTATCTGGCTTACGTACAGTTTCTGGAAGTCTATGGTCCTTCCGTGCCTTAAATGGCATTCAAGAGCCACATAATATAAAGAGTGATTGCATGCGTCGAATAATGTGTGAATGCAGCCTTTGCATTAGTAGAGACAAAACCTTGCTTAGAAGTTTGTCGGAAAACATTTTGTAAGTTAAACTTTAAATTTCAGAACTGAACGGCTCACCACACTCGTTCAAGGAAGCAATTGAACAAAAAAAAAAGAACAATAAATAAAAAATTGACAAAAAACATGTACATAAAGTCAGCTTTAAACGTAGATACAGGGAATATTTAATACTATTTAATAAGAATATAATAGACAGCGCAATAGCACTGCCTAAGTAAAGAACGATATTGGCACAACATATTAATTATATATTTATTTTTATATATTATTTTTTTTTTGGTTTCTGTAGACCAGCGCACTTTGTATCGAAGAAGTTGTCATAGAAACTTCAAATAGGGCTAATTAGATTAGAAATTGAAAGAGCTAGTACCCTTTTTAATAGTCAAAAGTGATCGCCATTTCCTCAAACACATCCAATCTAAATTTTGAAATAGTCTTTCTGTTCAGCGTAGGTGAAAAGTACAGAATTATGATTTTGAGGATGACCTCCCCCCACAGCCCTCAGGGCTGTAAGTTATTCCCTGGGGGCATTTAAGGTTTCATAGAAAGCGTTATCGAAGAAACATCCAAAATGGCTCATTCAATTAGAAACTCAGAGGGCTAGTACGCTTTTTAATAGTTCAAATTTATTGGAGGGCTAATACCCCCCACCCCACGGCCATCACTTCCCCAAACACTTCAAATAAAAGTTTTGATATAGCCATTCTGTTCAACGTGGTTGAAAGGTCTGAAAATTGTGTCTTTGAGGATAGCAACCCACTCCCTTCCATAGCCTTCAGGCCAAGTGCTGTATGTTATACACTTGGGGCATATAAGGTTTTTATAGGAAGCATTATCATAAAATCTTTAAAAAGGGCTCATTCAATTGGAAAATAAGAAGACTTTTGCCTTTTTTATTAGTCAAAAGCTATCAGAGGGTAAATGACTCCTCTCACGCCTATCATTTTCCCCAATCATTTCCAATCGTATCATTTCCGCAAACACTTCCGGACACGTCCAATTATGTCCAGAAATGTTGTCTTTGAGGATGGCAACCCCCCTAGAACTCAGGGCAAGGGTTGTAAGTTATACCCCCTATCCTCAGTGCCCTGAGAATAGGGTTGTAATTCATGCCCTGGGGGCATATAAGGTTTTTATGGATTGCCTGGCCGTTTAAACTTCAGATGTTGCTCATTTGATTTGAAACTGGAAGTTCTAGTGCCCTATTTAAGAGTCAAAGTGATTTGAGAGCAACCATCCCCTCTCCACGGTCATCATTTCCCTTAACACCTTCTATCAAAATTTGGAGATGATCATTTTGTTCATCGTAGTTGATCGATCCAGAAACTATGTCCGTTAGGAAAACAACACCCCTACAGCTTTCAGGGCAAGGGTTGTAAGCTATGCCCTAGGGGCATATAAGGTTCTTATAGAAACTTTGGTCGTATACGCTTTGGAGAAGACTCATTAGATTAGTAGTTAGAAGTTCTAGTGCCCTTTTTAGAAGTCAAAGTGATCAGACTGCATCCCCCTACACACACACACACAAACAAGTCGTGTTTTCCTGAGATGCATCCAATAGAAATTTTGAGGCAGTCCTTTTATTAAAAAAAAAACAATAATCATGTAACAAGGCTTTTGGGTTGATACAAACCACCAGACCCTGAGGACGAGGGTCGTAAGTTATTCCCCTGGGAAACTTAAGGTTCTTATGGAAGGGATGGTTGTATAAACTTTAAAGGTGACTGGCTCATTTGGTTGAAATTAAAAGTTTTAGTGTCCTTTTAAGGGTCAATATTGATGGAGATTAACGAGCCCCCCCCCCACAACCCCTCTTTTCACTAAACGCATTCGATTAAAGTTATCTGATGACAATTTTGTTTAAAGTAGCCCGAAGAACATATAACCATGCCTCCAGGGTTGGCATACCCCCCAAGCCCTGGGATAAAGGCTTTAAGTTACGTCCTGGGGGCATATAAGATTTTTACGGAGTGCATGTAAAGATACGCATGTTTGACTTCTACTTTCCCAAAATACGAAGGGCAGTAAGATGAGTCTTTCAAGAGGTGTTGAGAGAGTGTTGAACTAAATCATAATATGTTATGTATACATGGGTTGTCAAAAGGGTGTAATTTAGGAATGACTGAATATATCAATTTGGAATTTTCAGGAAAAGATAAGGGAGATGATCGATTGACTAAAAAGGCAATATTTGCAAGATACTAATACTACAAGTACTGCTGCTTCTGCTGCTACCACAGGTACTATAACTACTACCACTACTATCAAAACAACTACTACTTCTGTAGCGAGTGCTGAGGATATCGAAAAAATATCAGAGGAAACGTTGATGGGAAAGTTGAATCAAATCAATTTTCTAGTACGGCTAATCATATCAAGAGGAAACTTCGGGGGCATCATGAGTGGGATGTTCAGTTGACCAAAAGGCAAGATGTACGTGCTACTATTGCTATTAATGCTGCTGTTACTACTGATATTACTAATAATTATATAATATTACTGCTACCACTGTTCCTATTACTACCGCTACTACTATGATACTAGTTGAACTAAGGCTGCACGTATGAAGGTGAAACGTTGACAGAATATTGAGGGAGAATTTAAACTAAATCAAAAACACACTAAACGCATGCATATTGTCAAAAGGGCGAATCTCAAGAATTGATCTGGTTATTAAGTTGAAACTTCCGGAGAATATTTAAAGGAGAAGAACAGTTAGCAAAAAGGTAATATATCACTACTAACAGTAATACCGCTTCTACTTTTACTTATGCTACTACTGCTACTGAACTACTCCAAGCACTATTTCAATTGCAAAAACTTTTAAGGCTTAGATTAGAATATTATGTGAATATGGCGTCAAAAGGATGTCAAAAGCGCACATCAACAATATTTTTGGAACGGCTTAACGTGTCAAGGTGAAATCTGATCAGATTTCAGGTGTCAGGTGTAACGTGTCAGGTGTCAAGGTCAAGATGATTCTGGGGCATCATGAAAGCGGTAGTAAACTGACCAAAGGCATTACGTACATGCTACTATTAATACTGCTGCCACTACTGCTACTACTACCAATAATACAACACTAACACTGCAACTACTTCTACTAAGACCAAAACTGCTGTGATGTCTATAGGTTTCCAAAAGGGCATGTAACCAGTATCTTAGGAACAGTTTCATGTGTGAAATTAAAACTTACAATGCTTGTTGTGGGGGATGTTGAACTAACCAAAAAAACAATATTTGCATCATAATACACCTGCTTCTACTCCTACAACTACTACTACTGCTACTATTATTATTGATGCTACTGCTACTGATGCTACTAAGCTAAGACTACTACTATTAACTCTACTCCTACTGCTACTACTATAGCTGCTGGTGCTACTATTAATAATAATAAACCTAAGGGTATTAAGGCAAAAATTCGGGCAATATTTTAACTGTATTGAAATAAACCGAAATACACTATGCCCACATAGGTGGTCAAAAGGACATATCAGCAATGCTATAGGGACGATTGATAGCGTTAAATTAAAAAGTTTCATCCTGCATTGAAGGGGGGTTGAGAAAAGGTGTTTTGTGCATACTGCTACTAATGCTAATACTGCTACTACAACTATTACTACTACACAAGCTAACGGTATTAAGGTGAATATTTCAAGGGATATTTAGGCGGATGCTGAACTACATCAAAATGAACTATGATCATGTAGATTGTAAATAGGGTGACAAAGCAATATTGCAATAACTGCTTACATTAATAAGTTAGACCTTCCAGGGTAATTTGTGACAGACACTGAAAAAAATTTAAATTTTCTTACTTTTATAACCTTAATAAATAAAATATTATTAACATTTGAAGGAATAAACATCCGCATATTTGTATTAAACTGACAATGCTCATTCTGTTGTATATTTTTCAGTAAAGCGCAAGTTATGTTCTGGCCTTGGGAAGGCATAAGGGTTTTGAGCCCTACTCATGTTATTTTCTGCTCGTTTTGAGTTTGACTCGGTTATTTATTGTAATTTCTGTTCGTTTTGGGTTTCATTTATTTATCGATGCTGATTTGTGGTAGTTTTACACTTGATAGATTATTTTACTTTATTTTTGCTCATTTTTGGTTTAATGGAGTTCTTTATTTTTCTTTGAAAAACTTATTTTGTGAAATTTTTTTCAATTAATTCTTATGAAAAGGCACATTGCATTCACTATTTATTATTACATAAGAAAATTTATTTAGTCTAACTATTAAAAATCAAATCAAAAGGCGTAAATCAGTAGCCATGAAAAAAATTCAAGCCTAATCTGATTTTTGAATAGTTTTATTTTTGTGTTTTGTTTCTTCTGTTACACTTTTTCTTCCTTTAAGTTTACATACAATATCATGAAAAGACAAATCACCAATGCAACAGCACAAACACAAAAAAAAAAAAAAAGAGAGAGAGACAGAAGGAGAAAAGGAAGACTGTTTTCCTAAATTAGTGATTAATATAGACCAGCACTTGAATGAGGCCTTAACCCTACTCATCCATACAATCACATAGGTCAAACAGCATAGCCATACGCAATCAACCATAAAGAATAATCCATGGACAGGCAGTCATGTCGTCAATAAGTATAGGTCGTCATTTACCAAACAATAGAAAAAATTAAAAAGACAAATAATTCAGAGGCAACAACCCAACACAAGGGCTCATCAGGAGAATACACTGGCCTACATAGGGTTTCGCCACTTTAAATTCTCTACCCAGCACAGTGTTGTGGCTACCACAGAATATCCATGGCATCCCCGTGTCAGGTATCACCCCCAAAATACATGCCTATGAAAGAATAAAAACAGCAAATGTAAAACAACCAAGTAACACCAAAACAAGCTTATCCTGTTAATATATCCCTCTTTTTAGCAACAATAGGTAAACTAAATTACTTATTAAAATCATTTTGGTTTCGTTTTGTTTTTTTTGCTGTGACAATTTTTTCCCTTTTTCGTTTTTTCGTACGTCTAGTCATTGCGTCCTCAAAATCTGTTTATCTGTTTGCTTTACTGTAAATAAACTTACTTAAGAACGGCAATCAAAGTCAGTTGAAGACCACACACTCAGTTTCAGGGTCGAATCTTGGAGCTTATCCGCAGCATGTAGCCCAGTTGTCGCACAATAGATTCAATGACTCTGGAGGCTTTGGCCCTTAATCGTTTTCAAAATAAACTTCCTCCTACGTTTAGGTCTAGGTAAAATTGGTGCAAACAGTATTACTGGCTTTCATATAAAGTAAATATACCACTCGGTGCCTTTTTTTATGCTCTTTACAAATATAATAATCGCTTCTACCGCAAATTCAGGTTTAAGCACTTTTTTACCTCTTAAAGCACTTTTTGACCTCTTAAAAATGACCTATATATGGGGTCATTACAAATCTGTAATAGTTTAGAAACAATTTTGGGCTATATATTTGCACATCAGGGGGGGGGGGGGGGGTAAAGCATAGCATATATTAAATACGTAAACTAACCATTGCTGTGTTTTTTTTTTTTTTTTTTTTTTTTTTTTCTTATGTGTTTGTGCACATCGAATTTTAATGAGAAGAGAGATCACCAGTGCAACAGCACAAACACATAAAAAAAAAAACAGCAATGGTTAGTTTACGTATTTAATATATGCTATGCTTTACCCCCACCCCCCCTGATGTGCAAATATATAGCCCAAATTTGTTTCTAAACTATTACAGATTTGTAATGACCCCATATATAGGTCATTATTAAGAGGTCAAAAAGTGCTTAAATTTGAATTTGCAGTAGTAGCGATTATTATATTTGTAAACAGCATTAAAAAAGGTATCGAGTGGTATATTCACTTTATATGAAAGCCAGTAATACTGTTTGCACCAATTTTACCTAGGTCTATGGGTAACTATAGACACAATAAGCTTTATCATATTTAAAGTCAGGATGGATTTCAATCAACATAAAACTATAAATTAAATTTTATTTTTTGCAGCATCGGTTACTATTGACAAAATTTCCACTTTAAAGACCCTGTATTGCTGTGAATGGTTTTATAGTAGCAAAAGGAGCGTACTTGATAATATTTTGGATGTGTCTATTCAGAAAGTAAGAATGTATCTTCCCTATGTTTTTCTTTTATATATATTTGCAGATTATCAGCTGCCACTGCTTATGGGGACATAAATGCATCTGCTTATTTGGATACCATCCGAGGGATGACAAAGAATTATCAGCCAAATGACGTCGAAGCATTTTGTAAACGAACAGCACCACTATGTCTACAATCTACATACAACACCTCAAGACGATCTAAATTTAACTTTGAGCAAATATTCGCATTTCTTGGTTTTTAACTTCTAAGTGAGAAAGTGGTAATATTAAGGAACTTATGAAAAGAAAAAAAAGTAGACTATGATAAAGAATATGGGATGAGACAGTCTAAGAACCTCACAAGAATTGAAAAATTGTTTACATTCTTTTTTTAGGAGAAAAAAAATGAAAAACGTTTCTCCAATTCTTAAGAAAATATATTTGAAAAATTAAAAGAACACAGAATCTAAGTTTTTATTGGAAGATTTTCAGTAGATTTATTAAAATTTATTCGAATTTCTTAAGATTAATGCGGAAAAACCATGATACGAATGAACTGGTTTTCTTAAAATCACGCATGATTTTTCACAATTAAAGAAAATTTCCGAACTTTTTGTTTTCAAAAATTTAACTTAATCTATTAAACACTGAATTATAGACAAACCAGTCTCTAATATTTTATCAATAAACTAAAGAGCAAACGAAAGGCCTTTCATTCTTGTCTTTCTGTCGTAAAACATGTAATTTAATTTCATGGTCTCTTGGACGTATTTTTTTAAGATAATTACATTATTTCTTGAGTGGGGTGCCAACAAGAAAACTTTTGAAAAAATAAAGAGTTCTTGTAAGTATAGACAATTAATGCAGTTTTCTTTTAAGCCAGTGAAAAGAGCGAAAATTTTCTAGCAATTAAATATGATTAGTAGTAGTTTGGTGTCTGTTTATGATTGAATTCTCTTGTTACTTGTTTGTTTGTGGGTTTTATCCGTTTTTTTTTTTCATGAACAATGTTTTGCAATGTTCAGAAAATCTATTGAATTAGGGGGTAATCTACGAGAGAAAATGGGTTGAAACTTCTTTTTCAAGTTTGGGATCTATAAGCCCAGTCAATACTTTGTGGGTAGTTTGAGAACAGCTTAATACAGTCATTTTCAAAGACTTATTATGTGAAGAGCGTTTTGAATCTTAATAATTAAAGGTGACTTTTATTTTAGACCTTATTGAACAAGTATGACGATGGTGAATATAAAAAGAAACCAGCAAATAATGACTTACTTGACTTCAGTCTCGTCCGTTTTTTAGGCCTTATTGAGCCTTCTTCTCTTTTCGTAAATGCTTGCCTATGGTTGTGATATTTTAGTTGATTTAGTGCTATACTGAACAACTAGAAGAAGTTGTCGGTATATCCCTTGTGAGGTTGGTCTTTGGCAAACGCGACGACTAAACCTTTTTTGAACGTGAATTTTAGAAGCTGCTTGTCTGTAATTTGCTGAATATCACCTACGCACTGTGAAGCTGTTGACTGTCACCTCGTAAGCAGTGAAGTTGTTGACTTTTCATATGTTCAATGAAGTTCCAGAGGAGGCGGATGATTTCACTGGGGTTTTTATTTTAAGCCAAGTAAATTTATGGGCTCCCTAATATTCGTAGGTAACCAAGTGTCACTTCAGTATAGAACTAGACCTCCGTTGCCTGTGCAACGGGACGTGTTGCAGCAACTGTGCCCTGTTCCTTAGGGCACAGTTGGGGAGCAACACGTGCAACTGTGCCCTACGGGACACAGTTGCGGAGCAACAGTCTCCATTATGTCCTTCAGAGGACATTTTTCTAATGCAGCTTCGATTGTTATCTTGAAGCATCTTTGATATGGTTTTATTTCGAGCTCCTACTAAACTGAGTTTGGTAAAATGTTTAGCTGGTCCAGAAATAAACGAGAAAAAAAATTTTTAGCTGGCCCAGAACCGAAGTTACCTCTAGAACGTCGAAACTTCGGAAATTATTTCTAAGAGAACGAAGCAACATAACGTATAAAGAACACTTCACTTCTTCTTGCATAACTTTCATAGCACTACTCGATAAATATAAAATAGACATCAAAATCGAAAATTTAAGAAAATTTCAAAAAATCGGAACGAGATTGACTTTTCCGGAATTATTTCCGGGAAATCTGTAAGAGCTACGGAATTTCATGCTTCAGTTCTCGAAGACATCAATAAAAGTTCTATATGAGTTCATAATTATTTTATCTCTAAAACGTTTACTTCCGAAACTAGGGCCGTCTTAACTTGACGCCAATTCGAAGTATTATGTTTCGAGACGCACATTTCGGGAATTATTTCCGGGAAATCTCAAAGAGATACGGAAATAACGTCTTATAGTTTTCTGCTTAACTTTTGATGGTCTAAACTAGGCAAATATAAAACAAACCAAATTCACCAAAAAATTTAAATTGCCCCGAGGGCATGACAAAACTTCTAAATAGAAAAACCCAAAGAAGGAATTTTATTTCGGAGAAACTATTGTAAGCTCCAGTTGTTAGGAGATCGAGACCTGTCGAACTGCGTTGGAAAAAAAATTCTAGCTGGTCCAGAACAGAAGTTACCTCTAGAACGTCGAAACTTCGGTAATTATTTCTTACAGAACGAAGCAACTTGGTATATAGAACACTTCACTTCTTCTTGCATACTTTTCATAGCACTACTCGATAAAAAATATAGGAAACATCAAAATCGAAAATTTGAGAAAATTTCAAAAAAAATCGCAACAAGATGGACTTTTCCGGAATTATTTCCGGGAAATCTGTAAGAGCTACGGAATTTTGTGCTCCGGTTCTCGAAGAGACAAATGAAAGTTCTACATGAGTTCAGCATAACTGTATTTCTAACAAGTTTATTTCCGAAGCTAGGGTCGTCTTAACTTGACGCCAAACATCGAACGCACAGTTTCTAAGAAAAAAACGGTTTTTTTTTTTATGGAAAACTGTTAGAAATTTTAGGAACTTCTCTGGAACTTTTTTACTCTGTTTCACGTTTCCCTTCCCTCTGAAAATCTCAAATTTTTAACTCTTACCACTTCGGAGCTACAGGTCACTGATCACAGTGAAAAAAAAAAAAAAAACTACGAAAGCAGTAGTGTTGCTCCGCAACACAATTATAAGAAAGTTAAAGAATGGGATCTTTCAAGATGTCGACAGAGCCTGGCTTTTCTCGACTGGTACCCAACCCAGGCCTCGCCAGATCTGTTTACAGCAATACTTGTTAGGTTTTAGAACACTGCCTAGGTAAAGAACGATTCAATATTTTTAACTGACAGTAACAGTGACCATCGCTTTTGTTGACAATGTTACGCGCCCCCTTGAAATACCAATATTAAGAGGGGAGGGGGTATTAACCTGCATACTATGAAGTTGTAATTGCTTTCTGACTTCAAACTGTCCAAATACTTTTACTCCCCCCCCCACTCATATACAAATATATTTCCCAAATTATATATTTCCCATATATTATGTCACATGTATTTGTTTTGTCTCGCGCTAAGCTGAAAAAAAACTAACGAAGAAACCGGTTTGTTTTCGACTTTTATACAGTGTGAACATGATTGAGTGGCGCATAATACACAAGTAGCAAAATTCCTTCCCCTATTCCAATTCCAATCCCAAAAATTCAAAGCCCCCCTTCTAGAGGGATATTTCCACGGGGGATATTTTCGGAGGAATATTTTTCCACAGGGGGTATTTTACGTGGGGATATTTTCCAAGGGTATTTTCTGCGCGGGGGGGTATTTTCTTGGGGTAATCACCGGAGGGGAGGGGGTAAACGCCTAAAACCATTACGTCGGTATCTACTTAGGAGACATCGGTATCTTTTAGATTGTTAACTTGCATGATTATGTCTTCCTATACCAGTTTTTCGATTAATTCCCTGTCAATGGCTGTGTAGAATTTCAGTAAGGGACTACGCTGTATTGAGGAGCGGAATTAAAAGAGAAAAAGAGAGAGGAGACAAAACACAAAGAAAACACTAAAATCAGAAATTCCTCTGTCAATTAGTTAGCAGTATTGACCTACCTAAGTCCTTGTCACAAACACAAAAAACAAGAAGAACAACAGGGAATTTTTTTAGACATTGGGAAACAAATTAGAATGAATATTTCGGCCCTGTGTCCAAGGGCAGTCCTCAGCAATACAAATAAGAAAAAACAACTTACAAGAGGATAAAATCAATAAAACTAAAATGAACAGTTTTTCAAAACAGTCCCAGCATCTTTACCTCAGCGAAGTTCAACCAGGACTGATAAACAAATTGTTATGAAACGAGGCAATTAATTGAAATGAAAGAAAATGATTTAAAAACAGGTTTTTGATGCCAGCCTAGCTTTTTTCGCTGCTGATCTTATAGGTCTATTTGTGACAGGTTCTGTGTTAATATCTATTGGTTTTTTATAATATTTCGTAAGGTAATTTTTAATTAAATTTTTATTTTTAAAATTAAATAAAATAAATATAATTTTTAAAATTACAAATTAATTGAATTTGTAAATTTGAATGCTTTATACACAAATTTGTTTATGCTGGGACTGTTTTGAAAAACTGTTCATTTTAGTTTTATAGATTTTATCCTCTTGTAAGTTGTTTTTTCTCATTTGTATTGCTGAGGAGGGTCCTTGGACATAGGGTTGAAATATTCAATGCAAGAATGATTGCATTGTCGCCCAAATTCGTTGCTAAAAATGACCAGCTAGTTGGTAACATCCATTGTCTCCCCACCTGATTACAGAAATTTCGCCTCTGCCTATCTCAGTATCAAACAGTTCGGGGCAATGAACTGTAGTAAGGAGCAACCCGTCTCAATAATAACCAAAACTCTAAAAACGGAATTTTAATACCAATAAATACATCAAAGGAATCGCATTTAATGCTGATTTTAAATATATAAGTTTCATCAAGTCTTATCCATCGAAAGTTACGAGCCTGAGAAAATTTGCCTGATTTTAGAAAATAGGGGGAAAACCCCCTAAAAGTCATGGAATCTTAACGAAAATCACACAATCAGATTCAGTGTATCAGAGAACACTACTGTAGAAGTTTCAAGCTCTTATCTACAAAAATGTGGAATTTTGAATTTTTTGCCAGAAGACATGGATGCGTGTTTATTTGTTATTTTTTTTTTTTTTTTTTTTTTTTTTCAGGGGTGATCGTATCAACCCAGTAGTCCTAAAATGCACGAGTGGGATCATTCTAACGAAAACTAAAAGTTCTAGCGTTCTTTTTAGGTGACCAAAAAAATTGGAGGGCACCTAGGCCCCCTTCCACGCTCATTTTTTCTCAAAGTCACCGGATCAAAATTCTGAGATGCATTCTATTGAACATACTCGAAAAACCTAGTAACTATGTCTTTGGGGACGACTTACTCCCCATAGTCCCCGTGGGAGGGGCTGCAGTGTTTACATATAGTATTGGTTATTGGGAAGTGTACAGACGTTTTCAGGGGGATTTTTTTGGTTGGAGGGAAGAGGGGTTGAGGAGAGGGGTTACATGGAGGGATTTGTCACAGGGAAGAGAATTTCCATTAAGAAGCGCAGGATTCTCTAGCATTATTTAAAAAAAAACAATGAATAATAAATATGAAAAAGTATTTTCAACTGAAAGTAAAGAGCAGCATTAAAAGAAATTATTTCTTTAAGAAATTAGAAATTATTGCGCATAAAGGGTTCACCTCATCCTAATACCTCACTCTTTATGCTAAAGTATTTTTGGTAATTTCGACTATTTATTCTACGGCCTTTGTGATTCAGGTGTCATTCTTAAGGAATTGTGACGAAATTTAAGCTTTAGTGTAAAGAGCGTGGTATTGACATGGGTGCGAACCCCCTCATATACGTAATAAAAATATACGAATATATAAGTTCTTTACGTAGGTTAATTCGTAAGTTACGTATATTTTTTACTAATAAGAACGTTCGAACAAAATTAAAAGTTCTAGTTGCCTTTTTAATTAACCAACAAATTTGAGGGCAACTGGGACTCCTCCCCTACTCCTTTTTTCTCAAAACAGTCCGATCGAAACAATGAGAAAGCCATTTAGCCAAAAAAAATGAATATGCAAGTTTCGTTTTTAATTATGCAAATTTAGTTTAAACGTTCAGAAATTAAATTAAAAAAAAATTGAACTGAAAGTAAGGACAGACATTAAAACTTAAAACGAACAGAAATTAATCCGTATATCAAAGGGGCTGTTCCCTCCTCAACCCCTCGCTCTTTACACTAAAGTTATTTTTTCTGAAAAAAAGTTTTTAAAAAGTAGAGTTGAGAGACAGAGTCAAACTTTAGCGTAAAGAGCAGGGCGTTGAGGAGGGAACAGCCCCTTCATATACAGATTGATTTCTGTTCGTTTTAAGTTTTAATGTCGCTCCTTTCTTTCAGTAAAAAAAAAACTTGTTTTTTATTTAATTAAGTTAAAAGGGTACTTTTAGTAGTTAAAAGGAAATTAATTGAAAGCTGTAGGAACCATTTCGCGTAGTCAATATATTTCTTTACTGAATAAAAAAAACAATTTTTTTTAACTGAAAGTACCCCCCTCATAAACGTAATATTTCCTGTTCGTTTTAAGTTTTAAAGTTGCTTTTTACTTTTTGTCGAAATAACTTTTTTCTTATCTAATTGCTGACTATTTTTAAATAATGTTGGGAAATCCAGCTCACCTTCCATGGAAAATTCCCTGCCCCTGCGAGAAATTTCTCCATGGAAAGATTCTTAAATTAGCGATATTTGCGGAACTAATCTTGTAAGGCATAGTAACAGAACGGCCAAAGAGGTCGAAACTATTTTTATGGAAATTAAAGTTACAAGTTGAGCGATTCTCAAATGACAGAAATGAATGAAAGAAAAGATTTTTAAACGATATACGTAATAACTTATTCGTTTTAATTTTTAATGCTATTCCTCAATTTCAATGGAAAAACTTGCTTTTTACTTAATAATAACCACAAGCCGAAGACATACAATATCTTTGGTTTAGTATCACATAAAAATAATAGTGATGAAGCTGCTTACGATGAAATATAATGCTAAGATTAGCCGGAAAATAACATAAACAAATTATTGCTTATATTGGTCAATATTTAACAAAATTCGAACTTTAGCAAAAAGAGCGAGGTATTGACGAGGGGGCAAACTTCCTCATATACGCAATATGAGGGGATTCACCCCCTCGTCAATACCTCACACTTTACGCTAAAGTTTGAATTTTGTTCCAATTATTTAAGAATAACTCTTGAATCACAAAGGCCGTTTAATTAGAATATATATCTCTTTTGAAATTACTAGAAATACTTTAGCGTAAAGAGCGAGGCTTGTCGAGGGGATGAACCCCCTCCTATACGTAATAATTTCTGTTCATTTTAAGTTTTAAAGTTACTCCTTACTTTCAATTGAAAAAACTTGTTTTTCATTTAATTTCTGATTCTTTTTTAAGTAATGCTGGGAAATCCAGCGCCCCCTTCATGGAAAATCTCTTCTCTTATGGAAAACCCGTCCATGGAGAGATCTTCCTACGTAACTCAATTTCCCAGACCCCTCCACCAGAAAAAATCCACCTAAAAACGTCTGTATACTTACGAATAACCAATACTATATGTGAACAATGGGCACGAATAACCAATGCTAAATGTAAACAATGGGCTAAGTTCATAACTTGCATCCTTTCCCTCGGGGACTGTGGGGGATTAAGTCGTCCTCAAAGACATAGTTATTAGATATTTTTACAATGCTGAACTAAATGGCTATCTCAAAATTTTTATCCTGTGACTTTGGGGAAAAATGAGCGTGGGAGGGGACATAGTTGCCCTCCGATTTTTCTGGTCACTTAAAAACGGCCCTAGAAGTTTTAGTTTCCGTTCAATTGAGCCATCTCCCTATATTCTAGAACCACTGGGGGTCAATGTTCCTATTATTCGAACAATTGTTTAGGGTCATGAAACATTGTTAATAGATGCATTTTTACTTTTGGAACATCTTCTCTCTCTTGCAAAACTACCGCAAACTCACCGTTATGGAGCTATTCCGCCCCAAATCCTGTATTTACACATATAGAATTGCAATCATTTTCAATGATTCGTTTGCAATCAACGAAAACATTCCGTTTTCGTTGATCGGATATTTGAAATTGCGAATCTGTAATAGTTTAGAAACAAATTTGGGCTATATATTTGCACATCAGGGGGGTGGGGGTAAAGCATAGCATATATTAAATACGTAAACTAACCATTGCTGTATCTAATATATTTTATGCTTTATCCCCCCCCCCTAATGTGCAAATATATAATAACTCCATAACAGCGAGTTTGCGATAATTTGGCAAGAGAGAAAAGATGTTCAAAAAGTCAAAATGCATCTATTAACAATAGTTTCATGACCCTAAACAATTGTTCAGTTAATAGGAACATTGACCCCACTGGGTCCATCACCCATGGAAAAAAAATAATAAACACGCATTCGTGATCTTTCTTCTGCCAAAAAATACAAAATTACACATTTGTGCAGATAGGAGCTTGCAAACTGTACGATCGGGTCCTCTGATACGCTGAATCTGAGGGTGCGATTTTCATTAACCTTCTGTGACAGAAGATCGTATCAGAAAATGCTCGATCTTGATCAAGACTTTGGGAATATTCGTATCCTCCTACCAACTTCCTTAATGTATTTTTTTCTAAATTCTCTACTAACTGAAATTAGAGACCAAACAACAGGTCGAACTGTCAAAATGAAGCTTGACAGTTCGACAAGGGTGAGTGAAAATCAAACGCGTCTTTACTATTGTTAAGCATTCCATCCTATGTAAATTTTGCATAGTATTTAATCTCCCATTTGTATAAAACTCATATGCAGTGATTATTTACTTAAATAGTCGCCCTGCTGGTCAATTGAACCTTTCAGGTTAACAGAAAAGGTCAATCAAAGTTTGAGAGTAATCGTAGCAGGATATTCAGCCAACAATATTGTTATTTTGAACTAGATTTTAACAAAGTAGGTTTGTTTTAAATTTGTTTCGTTCAAATTCGTTTCGTTTAATTTGTTAAATTTGTGTTCGTTATGGAAATAACCCATCAAATCTTTTCTAGAATAGATACACTTTGAAATGATTCCTTAAATCTTTTCTACCCTAGGGGCTGTCAATCCCTCAAATTGTGTCAGACATAATCCTTAAAATCGTTTGTACTATAGGGACCATTTGAAATAACTCATCAAATCCTTTCTACCATAATCCCTCAAATTGTGTCAGACGTAATCCTTCAAACCATTTCTACCATAAGACCGTCCGAAATAACCCCTCAAATTGTTTTTACCACAGGACGTTCTGAAATCGCCCCTCCAATAGTTCTAGCCCTTTACCTATAAGGCTTTCAGTTACAGTTACAATTCTCAGTTATATTTCTCATGCCATTTGTTACTTACTGTGACGTGGCAGTTAACATTTCCACGTGATAAATTTTCAAAGTTAAAGACTTCAAGTTTTTAACCATGCAGGCGAGATTCTTATAGTTCTAGCCCTTTACCTCTAACTCTTTCAGTTACAGTTACACTTCTCAGTTATACTTCTCGTGCTAATTGTTACTTACTGTGACGTGGCAATCAGAATTACACGAGTCATATCTTCAGAGTTAAGCACGTAAAGTTTTGGACCATGCAAGCAAGATTCTAACAGTTCTTGCCCTTTATCTCTAACTCTTTCAGGTATACTTAAACTTCACATGCCATTTGTCACTTACTGTGACGCGGCGATCAGAATTTCCACGAGGCATATTTTCAAATTTAAACACGTAAAGTATTTGACCACGCAAGCAAGAATCTAATAGTTCTAGCCCTCTAGCCCTCTAGAAGAATAATAAATGGCATGAAAATTGTAACTGTAACTGAAAGAGTTAGAAGTAAAGGGCCAAATCTGTAAAATTCTTGCTTTCATGGTCAAAAACTTTACGTGTTTAACTTTAAAAATATTCCTCGCGGAAATTCTGATTGCCGCGTCACAGTAAGTAACAAATGACTTTGATTTACGTCTCCTTCCGAGTGTAGCTCAACGTAGAGGGTGACGTCAGCTTCCTCCAACTGCTGCAATCAGCAGCTAACGCTGGTGCGTCGTGCACATCGATATTTGCCAGTTTCATGTATTTTAAAAGACTATCGGACCATTGGTGTTTCGGTCTTCCGCGGGGTCGTTTCCAGCCAGCTTCTGTGGGGTTAAATTCCAATACGATTTTTGCAGGTAGATGTGATGGCATTCTAAGGAGGTGACCGTACTATCGTAAAGTGCACTTCACAATTTGGATGAAAAATAGTGTCTGCTGCGTTTTTTTAGCAACTTCTCATTGCTGACGAAATTGAACCATCTCAGGCCTTTTATCCTCCTAAGGCTTTTCGTCTGGAATACGTCTACAGTCTCGAAAGCGGTTATTGTGGCCGGACAGGTTTCTGTTCCATAAAGAATTACAGACCCAACCAGGGCGTTGAAGATTCGCAACTTTGTGTTTCGACTAATACTTGATTTCCACCATAGGTGACAATTTAACCTTCCCGTGGCAGCAGATGCCTTGGCTATTGTTGCCTGTAGTTCAGGGAGAAGGGAGCCGCCGGCAGCAATCACAGAGCCCAAGTATGTGAACTGTTGGACCACGTCGACAGTAGTTTTTTGGTCCAGGGTCAGAGGAGGGTTGGCGATGCTAGAAGATGGATCAACGACCATAATCTTGGTTCTATCCCAGTTGATCTATAGTCCTACTTTCGCAGCTTCTTCTTGTAGGATGTGAAGTTCTTCCACCTGTTAATTCATGGATTCTGCCATGAGCTCCAGGTCGTCGGAAAAGTCAGGGTCCGAAAGGATGCGATCGTCAACTTTAAGTCCAAATCCAAGCCTTGAGGTCATCTTCATCATGACGAGGCTTACGATGACATTGAACAGTTCGGGCACAACGGCACAACCTTGCCGAGCCCCTGTATAAATTCTGAAGAACGGGCTTCTTCGGGTGTTTACTTGGACGCAGCTTTCTGTTCCGTGATGGAGTGCATCAAAGAGTCTGCAGTATTTGTCTGGCAGACTGATGTACTTCAAGATGAACCACAGGGCATTCCGGTTGACTGAATCGAAAGCAGCTCGGAAGTCGACAAAGGCGATGAATACTTTCTATCGAAACTCTTTGGTCTTCTCGACTACTTGACGGGCTGTGAATTTTTACTCTATGGTCGATCGCTCTGGCATAAAACCGGTTTGTTTTGGTCTTCAGATTCGGCAGATAATGTTTCGGCAACGATCCAGAAGCCCTATTCAGAAGATTTTTTCAGGTACTGAGAGAAGGGTCATTCTCCGGTAATTTGCACAGTGACTTCACATGCCTTTCCTTCTCCATAAGGGGATGATGATTCCTCTTCTTCAGTCTTCTGGAGTGATCTCCGTTTCCCACAAAACAGAAAAGAGAGTCTGCAGAAGAAGGAGCACGGGCCCACATATTTCAGCAACTCTCAACTTATGCCGCATACACCAGGAGCCTTTCTGTTCTTCAGCTTATTTACCGTGCGTCTTATTTCTGAGGTGCTAAGTAGATTCGTGGGAAGATCGCCAACTTCGATGGCTGGGCTGGGAGACTGACAGAGTATTTCGTTGGCTACCACAGGGGAAGCAGTTTTATTCTTTCTTCCGAAAGAAGAGTCCCGTCTCTTGAAACGACAGGTCCCACTGTAGGAGCCATGCTGTCAGTGAGATATCGAAGATGCTTGAAAAGACTGCCTATGTCTTTCTTCCTTGCCACTTTCTTGATTTCTTTAGCTTGTTTTTGGACGAGATTCTCTTGGTCAAGGTGTATGAGCTTGTTGCGGATGCCATTTAGCGTCCTGTAGGACACCATGTCACCATGTAGTAATGCTTTCCGCCTCATTTCTATGACATGCAAAGTTTCTTCTGAAATCCAAGTTTTCTTGGGGCGCCTCTTTTTGCCTATGACTAGTTGCGTGGCTTCATGCGTTTGAGTCTTAAAATACTTCAAGACATCTTCGCTGTTCACGAGAGTAAGAAGTAGCTCGAATCGGATCGACATCTAGACGGCATACTTTCGCTTGGCGTCTAACTCCTTCAGTTTCAAGACATCAATAAATGTTGGCCTTGTTTCTGACCGCTGGGCTCTCAGGCAAAGCTGGACTTCAGCACAGAGAAGTCTGTGGTCAGCATTTCCAAGCTCGGCTTATGTGTACGTTCTGCAATTCCTCAGCGACAACCTCCAGCACTTCGAAATGATAAAATAGTCGATTATTTTTTTCGTGATACCGCCGTTGCTGAACCATGTATATTGGTGGAAGGTTTTGCGCTGGAATTACGCGTTTGCAACAACAAGCTCGTGAGATCTGCAGAGCTCAAGTTGGCGCAGACCATTTTCATTAAGGAGAACGGCCGTTAGGCGTCCTATGGTGGCTCTCCGTATGCCTGTGTCGTCTCTTACTGTTATCTTGAAGTGTCCCCAAGCAGGACGCAGATGTCGTGGGGGAATCCGCTTGCGAGTGTTCTGGAGAGCTCAGCATAAAATTCTGTTTTGGCGTCATCATCGAAATCGTTCGTCGGATCTTAACACACTAGAACCGTCATTTTGCCATCTTTGTGCTGGAAACATACTTTCATA
Source organism: Artemia franciscana (assembly GCF_032884065.1). Taxonomy (NCBI): domain Eukaryota; kingdom Metazoa; phylum Arthropoda; class Branchiopoda; order Anostraca; family Artemiidae; genus Artemia; species Artemia franciscana. Next base: position 681,998 of record NC_088864.1, read on the forward strand.
AGTCTGTCCGAGATTTCTTCGTCGAACAACAGGCACTTTCTTGCTAGGCTGTTGAGCACAAGGCTGAAAACCGCTCCTTGTTGTGCAACCACCAGACTCGAACAATGAGTGGTTATCGCCTATTCGCTCTTCACCACTTAGGGTCATGTGGGTCTCGGCAAGCCCTGCAATAGCTATCTTATTCTTGATTAGTTCTCTTGATAGGAGGTCTTTTGCTGCAGCTGCTTTCAGGATTAAGAAATTCCAGGTAGCTATTCTTAGTCCCCTTTGGTCAATCAGCATGTCCGTTGACGCACTGTGGTCATGATCTTAAAATAGAGTCCGTACCCGAGGCTGATTTATCGCTTTACGTAGTAATTGTTTTCAGGTGGAGGGTCGCTAGCCCAACTGACTCTAGGCCTGAGGTTTACTAACCACTGGGGTGGGCTCCATCCACCCGATGAGGTTCGGGTCGCCCTATACGGCAAGATTAGTTTTAACGGAGGTGGTGAGTCCTCCTATCCAGTGGGACGGTGCTACTTACTAGCATGATCAAAAACTTTACGCGTTTAACTGAGAAGTGTAACTGTAGCTGAAAGAGTTATGGTAAAGAGCTAGAACTAGTAGAATCTTGGTCGCATGGTCAAAAATTTTACGTGTTTAACTTTGAAAATTTGTCTCGTGGAAATGCTAATTGCCACGTCACAGTAAGTAAAAAATGGTATGAGAAGTATAACTGAAAAATAAAATTGTACCCAAAAGAGTTAGTGGTAAAGGGCTAGAACTATTAGAATCTTGCTTCCATGGTCAAAAACTTTTAGTGTTTAACTGTGAAAATTTGCCTCGTGGAAATGCTCATTGCCACATCACAGTAAATACCAAATTGCATGAAAAGTGTAAGGTAACTGAAAGAGCTAGGGGTAAAGGGTTAGAACTATTATAATCTTGCAATCATGGTCAAAAACTTATGGTGTTTAACTTTGACAATTTGCCTCGTGGAAATGCTCATTGCCACGTCGGAGTAAGTAAAAAATGGCATGACAAGTATAACTGATAAGCGAAATTGTAACTGAAAGAGCTAGAGTTAAAGGGCTAGAACTATTAGAATCTTGCATGTATGGTCATAAACTTTACGCATTTGACTTTGAAACTATGCCACGTGGTAATGCTAATTGCCACGTCACAGTAAGTAACAAATGGCGTGAGAGCTCGGACTCAATATTGGGTTAGCTACTGTTATAACTGGGAGTTTTTAGTTATTGTGATCAACATATGCTTTGGCAATTAGATCCGGGTATTGTTATACCCTTTGGTTCTCAGACCTGGCATAAGAAGTGTGAATCATTACAAAGTAGACTGGTACTTACTATCTCCTCACTTTCAAAGTCCCTGAATTCCTCTATTTTCGTATGCATTCAATTGAAGACAAAATGTATCTTTAACTCTATGACTTTTGCTGCCAAAACATCAACAACAGCTACTACAAAACAAACAATACCAAAATCATCGTAACAGCCACATTACATAAAATACTAAATATCTGACTGTTTCATTCACTCCCAACAAAATCAGGAATTTCGGATTTACTAAGGTTATACAAGAAATAATGTTTAAAATATGTTTTGCTTTTAGTAAAGTGTGAATGATGGTCTCGTCCTCAGAAGGTATCGGGGACCATAGCCCTACTTCAATTTCTGGCAATTTATGTTCGTTTTAAGTTATGTTTGATTATTTGTTTCTGTTCGTCTTGTCTCTCTTTTATTCGTTGATAGTTATTTCTTTTAATTCTACATTAGAATCAATATTTAACTTTACTTCAACTCGTCTTTCTTTAATCTTTTTCTTTACTTTCTTTTGAAAAACTTCTTTTGTGTATTTAAAAAAAAATGTCTATTTTTATTCACGTTGTTTTTTTTACTGGTTAATGAAAGGGATAAATATAAATTTATTAGGTTATTCTCCTTCTAAATCAAGGTTTTGACTTACTATTTATATTTTGGGCAAAACTTCAGGACAAATTTTAATAAGATTTGCACTATAGAACTTTGAATTAATGGGACAAGAGAATACTATTCAAATAAAAGGATCGAATAGAAATTTTCAAACAGTTCGTGGTAACGAACTGTAAGTAAGGAGCTGAATAGTAACCGAAACTCTAAAAAACGGAATTTGGATACCAACAGATACTTTAAAAGATTTTTATGCTGATTTTAAATGTATAAATTTCTTCAAGTTTAGTCCTACTAATCAAAAGTTACAAGCCTGGGAAAATTTGCCTTATTTACGAAAAAAGCGGAAACACCCCCCAAAAAGTTATAGAATCTTAATGAAAATCACACTATCAGATTCAGCGTATCAGAGAAACCTACTGCTGAGGGTTCAAGCTCCAATCTCCAAAAATATGGAATTTTGTTTTTTTTTCCAGAAGAAAGATCACAGATTCGTGTTTATTTATAGAATAGTTTTATTTTTTATACAAGCAATCGTAGTCTGGAGTAAAATTTCAACTAGGAGGTGCTAGTACTTACAACGAAAACAAGAAAAAAAACACACGACTATAACTTATTAAATTCTCGCTAAGTTGTGCTGCTTCCTTTCAAGTAAACGTAGTGATATGGGTCAAGAGAAGGAAAAACTCGTGATATCAGCTCATGGTAGCCATCTGGTGACAGTCTTACAAATTTAAATAGATGGCGTTGTCACCAAGCGAGGTTAGGAGGGTTTAAATAGATCTTTTCCTATTTAATTTGTATGATAATAGCACTAAGCAAAGTCATGAATACTAAGTCTTTGGTTACTATCACTATCAATTCAGGAAACTCGGTAAAAACCAGCGCTAATCAAGCTAAACTGAGATGACAAAGATCAGCTATTTCATAGCGCTCACAGCTAAACAAACAGAAATTAAATAAAAAAACAAGTTTTTTCAACTGAAAGTAATGAGCAACATTAAAACTTAAAACGAATAGAAATTATTATGAATATGAGGGGTTTCGTCCCTCGTCACTAACTTGCTCTTTACGCTAAAGTATTTTTAGTAATTTCAAATGAGCTATTTATTAGAATTCAACGGCCTTTGTTACGTATATGAGGGAGTTTGCCCCCTCGTCAATACCTTGCTCTTTAAGCTAAGGCTCAAATTTTGTTAAATAATGGCCGATATAAATAATAAATTGTTTGTGTTATTTTTCGGCCAATCTTAGTATTTATTTTTATCTTAAGCAGCTTCATAACTATGATTTTTATGTGATAAAAAACCAAAGATATTGTGTGTCTTCGGCTTGTGATTATTATTAAATTAAAAAAAAACAAGTTTTTTAAAGCTGAAAGTAAGGAAGAACATTACTTACAACGAACAAAGAGCGCTTAAAACGAATATAATTTATTACGGATATGAGAGGGTTAAAGATTTTTTTTTCATTCATTCCTTCATTTCAGTCATTTGAGATTTGCTCACTTTCATTTTCATAAAAATAGTTTCAACCTCTTTGGCCGTTTTGTCATGGAGGAGTTTTTCGTGGAGGGGGAGCTGGATTTCACAACATTATTTAAAAACAGTCAGCAATTAAATAAAAACAAGCTTTTTCCACTGAAAGCAAGAAGCAACATTAAAACTTAGAACGAACAGTAAATATTACGTTGATGGGAGTTGCCTCTCCTCTATAGCTCACTATTACGGTAAAGTTTCTTTTTAAACTTTTAAAAGAGGTTATTATTCTAATTAGACAGCCTTTGTGTTTCAGGAGTCATTCTTAAATAACCGAAACAAAAATCAAACTTAGGTTATTATAAGGTTATTATTAGTTTTAAAAAGTCAAGTTAATAAGCAAATTCCGTTTTACTTATTTAAGTACGGTGAGCCAAATTCAAAACCTGCATTAATTCAAAAACGTTCAGAAATTAAATAAAAACAAGTTTTTTTTAAACTGAAAGTAAGGAGCGGCATCAAAATTTAAAACTAACAGATATTATTCCGTATATTGACTGTTTCTCACAGCTCTATTTCTTAAAAGAATAAAAAACATTATCTTAAAGAGCTGGGCGTTGAAGAGGGGACAGCTCCTTTCATATATGGAATAATTTATGTTCATTTTAGGTTTTGATGTTGCTCCTTACTTTCAGTTTAAAAAAAAACCTTTTTTTTTTATTTAATTACCTTAAAGGAGTGAAGCTATCCTGACCCCTAGCCTATTGTAACCTTGAATATAGGCGAATACTGATTGACAACTTTACAACAAAAATGCTGCTGTACTATACCTTGTTGTATCTACTCGTATATTTAAATAAATGCTTTTTGACCTCATTTATTAACTAAAGGATTTCTGAATTACAAAAAAGAAAATAATAAAGATACGATATTGATAAATAATGCAACCAGACTTGTTTCCAGTTGAATTTCTCTTGGATCTGAAATTTTTCATGAGGTCTTTTCATGGCCTTATTTTTTGAACCAATGGAACAAAATTTTTCGTGCATAATAAGCTTTCCTTGTCCCCTTCCCAGTCAAAATTTAAAATCTACTTGTTATCTCAGTCTAATTTTCCTTCAAAGCTTCAGCTGGGTCCCTAAATCTGTTAAATTAGCTTTACCGGAAATAGTGTAGATGTAGTTTTTTCCTTTTGAGAACCTGGAAGCGCATAATAATAATAATTTATTTGTTCCCTGGTTACCTAAAAGCAAAATGCACGCTAGAAGAGTGGAAAAAAGGGAAAAAATACAGTCTCTATTAAAAAAAATGATACAAAATCAGTAGTGACAGAATAATATGTCTGACAGAACCCTTATCGTTCAAATCTCAGTCTCTACACTTTTTTTTAAAAATTTCTTTAAGTTGCAGGTGCATTTTACGTAATAGGAAAGGTTTACCTTGGCTGCTTTGTAATAGGGTTTCTTTAATTTTTGGTTGGTGTGTAATAGGAATGTTTTCTAGGAGATGTAGGTGCTTGTTACGTATTAGGACTTTTCAACTCCTTGGAGTTTTAGGACATCCCCCTCTTCTCAACTCCTCACCCCCAACCTAAATATCCCCCTGAAAACGTCTGTACACTTCCAAATAACCATTACTGCATGTAAGCACTGGTCAAAGTTTGTAACTTTTGACCATCCCACACGGACTTGGGGGAGTAAGTCGTCCCCAAAGACATAGTTATAAGGTTTTTTGACTACGCTGAATAAAACGGCTATCTCAGAATTTTGATCTGGTGACTTTGGGAAAATAATTAGCGTGGGAGGGGGCCTAGGAGCTCTCCAATTTTTTTGATCACTTAAAAAGGCCACTAGAACTTTTCATTTCCGTTAGAATGAGTCCTTTTAAAACATTTTAGGCACCGTGGGCGATACGATCACCCCTGGTAAAAAAACAACAACAAACAAATAAACACGCATCCGTGATCTGCCTTCTTGCAAAAAATACAAAATTCCTCATTTTTGTAGATAGGAGCTTGAAACTTCTACAAGAAGGTTCTCTGATACGCTGAATCTGATGGTGTGATTTTTGTTAAGATTCTATGACATTTAAGGGGTGTTTTCCCCTATTTTCTAAAATACGGCAAGTTTTCTCAGGCTCGTAACTTTTGATGTGTAAGAATAAACTTGATTAAACTTATATATTCAAAATCAGCATTAAAATGCAATCCTTTTGATGTAGCTAGTGGTATCAAAATTCCATTTTTTATAGTTTTGGTTACTATTGAGCCTGGTCGCTCCTTACTACAGTTCGTTACCACGAACTGTTTGATAGATACACAAAACGAGAAACCAAGATATTTTAGAAAACGAAAGCAGGGATAAAAGAGGGCCATTCCTAGGATTGGTGGCAATAAATTAATTAGCGCCCCTCTATAAAGATTTTGATTATAGTGGGCGATCCCCCAGTCGCAGCGGCAGGGATTGCCCCCGCCACCCCAGCTGCGGTGCCCAGGGTAGTTGACTCGGTCATCCCCTCTAGGAACAGCTCTGGAGAGATGACCTGAATAAGGATATTAGCACTTTGTTGGGTTCCAAAAACAAGGGCTTCTATTTTCAATGGGACCACTGATAGTTTAATTTTCCTTAGCTTGGTGTAAACAATATCTACAGTAAATTTTGACGTCTGAAGGTCGTCAAGCATAAAGAGCATATTATGAGCTAAGGAAACAATCAAACAATGCATTTTGATTTAGTTTACCATTCCCTTCAAAATGACTTGAAAATATCACCTTAGAATCCTTAGCTAAGATATTGCAAAACCTCCATTTTGACAACCTGGACGCAATTAGTGTCAATTTATTTAGTTCAACTTTCCCTTAACCTTTCCCGACAGTTTAAACTTAATACCCTTAGCCGTTCCTGAGATATTTCAGCATGCCATTTAAGACTTGGCTGCATATTGTGTCTTTTGATCTACTTCAACATTCTCCTTAACATCCCTTGAAAGTCTTAACTTGATTCCGCTAACTGTTCCTGATCCTTAGAGATTGAAGATACGCCCTTTTGACCACTTGGATGCATGTAATCTCTCTTGATATAGTTCAATGTCCCCCACAATGAATAAGAAATTCAATGAAATTTATAGCTTTATTCCCTTGGCTGTTTCTGAGATGTAGCAAATACGCCCTTTTGATATGCTGGATACGTATACTGTCTTTGACTTAGTTCAATGCCTCCCTCATCACTCTACAAAGATTTCACCCTTATGACTTTAGCCTTTTCAGACACCCAGGATCAAACATTTTCCGCTTTACAGTAAATAAAACCTAACCTTAAATAATAGACAAATTGCATAATTTACCGCCCTTGCCCAGGTGGCTGTGAAGGTTATGTCATTGGTGGAGAATAGTTCAGCAAATTTTAACATAGTATCAACAAACTGCAAAGATCGTAATTTAGTCACATTTCCTTGGAGGGTATGGGAGGCAGCTAAAAAGAGGATTGTTTACGAAGGCCGGTCACCATTCAACCACCTTCGACTCTTAAAAATTATACTAGAAGTTTAATTTTTTCAAAATCGAATGACCCCCCTCCGTAATTTTAAAAACAAGAAATTTTCAAGTTAGCAAGATGGACAAGTACCCTTGGCTAGTATTTTCTTCAGTGAGAAAAGGGCGTTTCTGGAATAGTGTGCTTTGTTTTCTTGTAATCAAGCCGGAAGAGTTTCTCATCAAAAATTAGGGCAGCTTGTCATGGAACCTGACGTGAATTGGAAAAACACCCTAGAACATCTTTCTAAACATCAGTCAAATGTAAAGACGCTGTTGTTCGGGGGAAAAGTTTTCTGGCAACACTGTGCAGGCAAAAGTTCTCTATAGTCGTTGTTTTAAATACTCAGAAAAGAGATGGAATAGAAGTAAACAGAAAATTGCTTTGTTTCATCATAGAAATAATACTGTTGAGTGGACGGTAAGGACTTGCACGGCGTGGGGACGAGGATTCGGGGACACTGATATTTGTAATCCCTGTGAAAAACGATGGAAATCAATGGACCTTGCTACGCTATCGGATAAAGGACGATCCACTCATGAAAGAGGTGTTTGAGAAGAGTGCGGTCAATACCCAGTACGGCGGCCCCAGAATTCAGAACGAACTAGTTGATATTTGTGGACAGCTTAGTGCTGCAAAGATTGTTAATCAAGTGAAATCGGCTCGTTTTTTCTCCATCCTGATGGGCGAGACAACTGAAATATCAAGGCAGGAATAGATGGCTCTAGGGCTTCGATGTTTGGACACCGAAACCCTTATGCTCAGGGAAGAGTTTTTCGAGTTTGCTATTGTTGAAGACTTGCGAGGTGAAAGGCTCAGTCAATTTAACCTAAGTCAAATGGAGAAACTTGGTCTCGATATGAGAATATGCAGGGGACAACGGTATGATGGGGCTACAGACATGAGTGGGCATTTGTCGAGATCCCATGCTTTTATCTCGAACAAATGTCCACTCGCCAAGTAAGTTCACTATGTCGCCCACTCCTTGAACTTGGTATTGACAAGTTCAAGGTCCCAGCAAGATCCCTGATATAAGGCACTTTATGATGGTTATTCGTGAAACAATTAAATTCTTTCACTGCATTGTCAAGCGATGCTCTGTCTCAAAAACTTACACTGAAGTCAAACCGAAAGGAGTGTGCAAAACTTCATGGATCAAAAAACAGGATAACCCTCATTGTGATGGATATTTTACTGGGTGCACACTGAATTTGTCTATGCTGCTCCAGTCAGAACGCATCGATATGGTGATAGTCATTCAGTGCGTCGTAAGTGTGACATAAATATTTCTAGATGCACGAGATAAGTGGAAGAAGTTCTTTCAGTTGTTTTTGGAAGTCACGTGCATATGCCAAGGACTGGAAATCACCATAGCCATACTACAAAACAGAAATGTCGTCAAAATCCCACATGATATCCCGGCAGAAAAGCGCATAGAATTTTACTTTCAGGTTCTCCTTCTCATCCCATTAGTGGACCAACTTATACAATCACTCGAATCTCGATTCACAAAGCACAATGTTATTCTGAAAGGCCTCAGCAGAATCCTGCCATCTATTGTAGTAAAAGACCCCAATGGCGATGTTAAAGAACTGATCAAGTTATGTGCCTCAGATCTAACAGGCTCGGAGTACGCTATAAAGACTAAGCTTCAAATATGGTGGACTAAGTGGCTGAAAGTAGCCCTAGTGCCTGAAGTGGCTTAGTGCCCCTAGAAAATTTGATATAAGAAAGGGCAATAGCCGCCCGAACTAAAGGGGCTCATCCAATTGAAAGTTGAAAGTTCTAATACCATTTTTAAGAGTCAAAAGTGATTGAAGGGTATCTGGCCCCTTTCCCGTCCTCTTTACTAACCATCTCCCTCCATTGACTGCTGACATCCGATGTAGATTTTGATATTGCGTTTTTGTCCAAAATAGTCGAAGGATACAATAAACAGTCTTCCAGGGATGACGTGACCAAAACGGGCTATGAAACCGGTCTGGAACAAGGGTCACAAAATTACTAATTGCTTATCGTTGTGTTTTGTAATGGAAAAGGGGCTTGTTTGATGCTTCGTGTCTGATTGACTTAAAAATTTTAGGGATGGTTCTCTGGGTGAAAAAGATCAAATATCTTATTAGGAAGTGGGGACAAAAGCAGGCATAAGACAGTTTCTATCCTTCATTAATATAAAACTTATAGCCTTAAGTCACTAGGTCAATAGGACCTTAACATAGGAAAAACTCTGAATAACGCCCCCCCCCTTCGCTGAAAAATGAGGGTCCGAAGAAACAACAGAAAATGAATTTTACTGACCGGCTAATAACTTATATGGTAAAGTCATTAGCCTAAGGGTTCCCCAACACACACGGAACTGTAGAAGAAAAACATTGGTTCACTCTAGAAGTGGGTTGACAAAGGGCTAAGACAAAGGGCAAAACATGTTTTCCCAGGCTTATCCTCATAGACAGGTCGTCTTAGAAACTTGAAAAAGGGTTCAACTCGATTGGAAATTGAGAATTCTAGTTCTATTTCTAAGGGTCAAAGTCAATTTCGGGGCAACCAGCCCCCTCTTCTGCCTTTTTCTGCTATCCCATCTCCAAAAATCCCATGATATTGGATTTATGTTTTGAGATAGTCATTTTGCTCAGAAATGTTGAAATATCTAATAAGTATGCTCCAAGGGTCAACATAACTCCCCCTTCACAGCTTCAGGACCAATTGTCCTAAACTATGTAGATTAGCCAAATGTTCACTGATAGCTTTTACTAAAAAACAATTAAAGATTGTTTACTAGGCCAAAATTCCCATAGTTACGCAATGGTATAAAATGGATCGATTACGGGTACCTGAATATACGAAAAGACACCATATACACCTTTGCAATGTCTCAGGAATAGCTTGGGAGATCAAATTTAAACTGTCAGGCAGTGCTGGGAGGAGTCAAGTGGGTCTCGAAGTTTGACTTGGTGAGAGTCAATTGGAGTCAAGTTTGACTTGGTGAGAGGAGATGTAGATGAAAAAACACCCAGTATATATTAAAGCAGCATATCTGCAATGTATCAGCAACGGTTTGGGGGGAAACGTAGAAACTCTCAGTTACTGTTGGGGAGAGGGTCCTCCCTTCAAGGACAGCTTAGCAAGCTGCTTTTGCCAGTTACCTTGGATGTCTGAAAACGTCACATACGACCTTTTAGCGCAACAGCGACGATATACAAAGCATGCACAGGGTTGCTAACTGGACGTATTGTATGCCAAAAGGGCACATTCCCATGCGTCGGGACACAAGGACATAAAAGGGCAAAAAGTGACGCATCTTAGATATATATATATATATATATATATATATTAATTAAAAGGTTTTCTCAAAAATTAATGTTTATATGAGCTTTGTGCTTTCCCACTAAGTCACTTTGTATGAACGTTTCGAATTAATATTTACCGTTTTCATTATATTTGATATTAACTGTCCGCTTTGAAAGGGGTTTACATAGCGTCTTTTGGTCAATGATACAACTCGTAAAAATATAACCTCTAGTTTCTGAGATTTCAAGAGGAGCTTATTTAACTAAAAATGACACATTTTTGGATGCTCAGGGGGCCCTGAGGATGCATCCTCTTTTTTTCATCGTGTCAAACGCCTTATGAAAGATAATTTGCAAGAGAGTCTGCCATTTACTTCAACTAAAACAAATTAAACTAGACTAGTATATCTCATGAAAAAAAAATCTTATCTTGTTCAGATGTAGCCCGATGACAAACGTAACTGATAAGCTTCGTTGGACGTAACGATGTAACTTTGTGTACCGTATGAAACAAAGCAATTTTTAACTGAGATTATCATCAGTATTGCCTAAGTTTTACTTGTGAACAGCTGGTTCTGAATAATACAAACCTGTAAGTTTTGTAATTATGTTTCTGAATATGACTGAAGTGTCATGAATTTCAAAGGCAAAAATTATTATAAACTGTTTATTTATTACTGACATTTTTTGTTTCATTGTTCAGTCAGGGCTGTTGAGAAACAAACACTATAAAATTCAGAAAATAACTAGAAATATTAAAATATTTATTAAATCATTCCTAAAAGTGCACATCACGGGGTGGGGCGGAGTGGGGGCTTACTATATTGAGGATGTATGCAAAATGTGTATCTAGGCAATTACCCTTTTCCAAATATAGGGATCTCGGCCATGATAATTATATCCCACTCTTTCCCCTAACGGCGCTAGACATACTGCTGGACTTTATTACAGATATTTTCTGTGTTTTTTTTTCGCATTATAAAACTTTGCTGTTTTTTACATAATGCAAAGTGTTTTGCATAACTTCTAAGTTTTTGTTTGCATTATGAACCAACCATTGATAAGAAGCATGATGAGAACCATTGATGAGAACCAACCATGATTAGAACCATTGATGAGAATGCAAAGTGTTTTGCATAACTTCTAAGTTTTTGTTTGCATGAGTTGCAAACAAGTTTTGCAAACAAGAGTTTTGTTTGTTGTAAGTTTTGTATGAACCAACCATTGATGAAAAGCAAGTTCAAATTACGATATAAACCAGCAGAACAGAAAGATTTTTATATTTGCTTAGTCTATATATATCCCCATTATAGGAGGAGGGGGAGGGCTCTGAGGTGCCTGTGTCATGATAGCAACCATTATATTCGAAAAAAAAATTGGACGGGAAAATTAATCGTACTTGCTATTATATTATTTAGCTCTTATGAGGTCAGAAATTGCCTTTGTATTCTGCTCCTTGTGTTCGATAACTTACCTAAGCTTTGAGATTTTAGGGTCTTATCCAAGAAAGGAGGGATGGGGTTTATTAAGTTTTGGCAGACTTCCAAAAAGACTCTTAAGCAACAAAAAAAGTCCTCAAAATAAGTTTCAAGCAACAAAATAGCAGGAAACTGAGTATTTTCCTATTTTAGTGTCTATTGTAAAATTTGCCAGGTTACTTTCCCTTAGGCAGAAGAGGTAAATAAAATTGAAGGAGCGCCCAACACTACAGTCTATTCATATTTCTATTTTTTTTTTCTTTGCTAAAAAAAGAAAATCTACAATATAAATGCTCACAAATTACAAGTTTACAGATTTAAAAATTTTTTGGGGCAACGTTATTCAAAAAAGTTTTTTTTCAACTGAAAGTAAGGAGCAACATTAAAACTAAAACACACAAAATTAATGCATATTTGAAGGGGGACTCCCCTCCCCAACGCCTCGCTCTTTACGCTGCATTTTTTAGTACTTTTAAAAAAGCTTCTTATTGCTCTAATTAAACGACTCCTCTGTTTCAGCAGTCGTCCTTAAGGAATTGAGACACAATTCAAACTTTAACGTAAAGAGCGAGATGTTGAGGAGAGGGCAACCCCCTTCAAATACGTAATAATTTCTGTTCGTTTTAAGTTTTAATGTAGCTCCTTAGTTTCAGTTGAAAAAATTAGTTCTTTTTTATATTTAATTTCTGATCGTCTTTTAAATAATGCAAGGAAATCTGGCCCCACCTCCGCGGAAAAATCCCACTCCCCATGGAAACACCCTCTAGACAATTCAAGCTCGGTGAAAATTTGCCCCGGACAATTACCCTTAACAACTCCACGCGTAAAATTGAGACTCTCCAGTCTTTTTGGTCACTTAAAAAGGGCACTAGAACTTTTAATTTCCGTTAGAATGAGCCCTATCGCGACATTCTAGGAACACTGGGTTGATACGATCACCCCTGAAAAGAAAAACAGATAAACACGTATCCGTGTGCTTCATCCTTCATGTCTATCACTGGTAATATAGCAAAATGGATCTTTAGAAAGAGTCATAGAAATAGTTAATAGACAAAAACGAAAACATAATTTCAGAAGCTTGAAATGCAATGATTTTGTTTGACCATTCAAAAAGTATGTTAAGACAATCTCAAAATATTTTCCTTCGATATTTCATGCTGAATAGGTTATTAGGTATTTCAAAGGTTATTAGGAAAATGTGATTTGTAAACTATTTCCAACTTTAATTACTATGCAAGCCATTTATTATAAACGCTCATAAGATAACCGTTAAACTAATCAGCGGTAAAGATTTAAAAATTGTATTATTTTGATTACGTGACCAAGTAATTGGAGGGCAACTAGGCCCCCTCCCACGCTCATTTTTTCCCAAAGTCACCGGATCACATTTTAAGATAGCCATTTTGTTCAGCATAGTCATTAATCTAATAACTATGTCTTTGAGGATGACTTAATCCCCATGGTCCTCGGGGGAAGGGCTGCAAGCTACGAACTTTGCCCATTGTTTACATATAGTATTGGTTATTAGGAAGTATATATCCCGTTTACAAGGGGATGTTTTTCTGGTGGTGTGTTGAATCGGGGGAGTGTCTCGTATAATACTTAAGTACCGTATATAGCATTTGCCCTGCTCATCGTTTACACTTATCGTTTACACATAGGCGAGGAGGTGGGGCAAGTTCGACATGCTCAGTTAAACTCTTGGATATGTGTCATGATCTTTGGCACAAAATGCATTCGAGCTAGCATTAAGTAGATTTTTCGTAGCGTACAGTGAAATTTATCGCCACCAAGTCTTCTTCAAGAACTTGTTCGTAGATTCAAGAAGGAATTAGTATTATACCCTTGTATTTCAAATGACATATTTATTACCGCGTGGCGTCAGTTCCCGGAAATGTAGGAAAAAGAGGGGAGACGTACTATTCAAAATCCAAGTGGGGGAGGGGCAAGTTTTTTCTCAATTTTTCAGTGAAAATATGAAAAAGACAATTTCAATGATAATATCCTCCCCCACGAAAGGTATTTTTCAAAATCCTAGAGGGGTCAAAAATATAGGGGGTAAATCCCCATCCCCCATGCCACTGTAATTACCTAAGAATATACACATTTTGGGGTACTTGTGTCTTATAGCCACTACACTCAAGTTCTGTTGAGAAGTGAAGCTGGGTTAAGAACCGGTTTTTCAGACGATGGGGTGAAATGAAGATAAGGGATTTGCCTAGGACTGAAGAAGAGGCAATTAGAATTTTCCAGGATAAGGGGGTGTTGCCCAAAACAAAACATTGCGTCAGTGAACACAGCATGACTTTATACTCTTTCGAAGCATTATATTCTTAATGATTCTTAGTGACATTTCTGCGTTCCGGGCACATATTTCTAAGTTGTAGTTTTCATAATTTTGTTGATAAAGTATTATATTTTCATCATATTTTGTTTATTTCTTTACCATTAATGCAACTTCACTTCTCGACAGAACTTGAGTGTGGGGGATATAAGACACAAGTACCCTTTTTGGTTATAAGATACCTTATAAAGACTTTCCATGGTACACTAGGTCCCCCAAACGAAAATATTTGCTATGGACATGGACCCAGGTTATTTTTATAAAATAAATTTGGAATTTTGTAACGTTTTCAAACAAAATAACCTATTGCCACAATCAGAAATGGAGAATTTACCTTTCCTTCTCAATCACGTCATTACGCTGCTCCAATTACTCGGCATCAGTCAGTCTACCGTCAACTACCGCTATAGTTACTACAATAGAAAATGTGGAAAAGAAAAACTGTTACTGAATCGAACTATTTAAAGAGCTATGAGGAATATTTAGAAAAAGTACCGGAAGTTAGTCGTGATAAACTGGTGAGCTTTATTATTCTACATAGTTAGCGGATCCTTTGTCCGAGAGGACGAGGGTTCGAATCCTAGTGTACCCAATTATTTGGTTTGGGACAGGGGGTCAGTGGCGTAACTCTGTAAGCTCAGCCAGAGTCGACCCAGCTCTAAATGGGTACCTGGAGAAATCTGGGGAAGGTAAACAGGAAGGGTGTGCAAAAGCACAAGATGACTGGCCTTAATCCCCCATTGCACTTCCTGGCTGAAGGGCCTTGAGACGGAGATCAGCACAACCGGTTCGGAACTTAGGGGTCTAGTGCCGCATCCTTTACCTTTTACCTTTTTTACATAGTTAGTGGATTGATTTTGCCCTTTGCTAATACACCTACGCACTTGACACTTTGCATGAGGAGGGTCAGTTCAATTTTTGTAACACCCAAAAAACCAGAAAACACTGGCGAATACAGGGGGGCCGGGGGAACCCTCCAAGACTTTTTCTGGTGCTCTCATTCCTTGTTTTTTCTTTTTTCACTCTTTTTGTCATTTTGGTCAATTATTGGCGCCCTTGCCACATTTCACCTTCCCCCTCTCTCCCCCTAAGATTTTGCTTATAGGCACACTTGTCATATCCCCCTCCCCCAAGATTTTCCTCTAGATCCGCCCCTGCTAACAAAATGGTTAAATTTGGAGCAGTTTAAATTACTGACTTAAAAATAAGGTGAACATACCACCCTATGCCTTTTTGTGCTTTTTCCGAATGTAATAATGGTTTTACTCGCAAATACAATTTTAAGAACATTATGGCCATCAAAGATAATACCTTTTTCTCTTATTTTTAGCTACGTAAAGGGTTAGAAAAAAACAATTCTTTCGTTATCATATGCATAATTATTGTTATGAATACATTTCAACTGCAGTTCTACTATTATTTACCCCCCCTCCTTATGTGCAAATATATTGCCCAAATTAAATATTTCCCGTGCGTTTTCTGGTTCTCGATTTCGTGACAGTTTATTCAATGTATATATATATACTAGCTGTTGGGGTGGCGCGAAGCGCCACCCCAACACCTAGTTGGTGGGGGCGCTTCGCGCCCCCCCAAGCCCCCCCGCGCGCGTAAGTCGTTACGCGCCATATTAGTTACGCGCCATTGTAGTTGTGTCCCTATGTCCCACCTGTGAATATAGATATATATATATATATATATATATATATATATATATATATATATATATATATATATATATATATATATATATATATATATATATATATATATATATATATATATATATATATATATATATATATATATATATATATATATATATATATATATATGTTTTTAACTACGTAAAACTTGCGAATATACAACATTCTTTGCTGTCCCATTGTCTGTGCATATAAATAGATTGTCAGGTTTACCGACTCTTGAACATGCAACATATAATGGTCCATGGGAAAACAATCCGTATTCAGATCTATACCTCATGATTCTAATGATTGCCCTTGAGCTTTGTTGATGGTGATTGCTAATCGACCATTCCCTGAGTCGCCATCGTCATTTATATATCCCCCTGTGCACCCCGGCGTCCCCTTTGTAGTTATGTCCCTGTGTCCCGGTCGTCATTTATATTCCCTGTGTCCCGGTCGTCATTTGTGTCCCGGTGTTCCAGTCTGTGATTTCTCTTTGAGTGTCCCGGGCGTCATTTATATTCCTTGTGTCCCGGTGTCCCGGTCGTCATTTATATCCCCCTGTGCCCCCCGGCGTCCCCATTGTAGTTGTGTCCCTGTGTCCCGGTCGTCATTTATATTCCCTGTGTCCCGGTCGTCATTTGTATCCCGGTGTCCCGGTCTGTATATACATTCGTTTTTTAGTTTTGTTTTTCTCCTTTATTTTTTTCCTTTTTTCTTTTTTTTCTCTTTTAGTTTATTTAGATTTTTAGATTTTTTAGTTTTTTTATTAGTTTTTAGTTTTTTTGTAGTTTTTACCATTTTTTTAGTTTTTTTAGTTTTTTTTTTTACTTATGTCCTGGTCGTCATTTATACTCCCTGTGTCCCGGTCGTCATTTGTGTCTCGGTGCTTTGTTGATTGCTAATTTATATTATATTTATATTTATATTTTTTTATATTTATTAATATTCTTTTAGTTTTCTTTTTCTCTTATTTTTCAGTTTTTTCCTTTTTTTTAGTTTTTCTTTTTTAGTTTTTAGTTTTTTTTTGTTTTTTACCTTTTTTTAGTTTTTTTAGTTTTTTTAGTTTTTTAGCTTTTTTAGTTTTTTTTATTAGTTTTTAGTTTTTTTTTTTAGTTTTTGCCTTTTTTTAGTTTTTTCAGTTTTTTTTAGTTTTTAGTTTTTTACCTTTTTTTAGTTTTTTTTAGTTTTTTAGCTTTTTTAGTTTTTTTTCTTTTTAGTTTTTTTTTGTAGTTTTTACCACCCCAACACCTAGTTGGTGGGGGCGCTTCGCGCCCCCCCCCCCCCCAAGCCCCCCCGCGCGCGTAAGTCGTTACGCGCCATATTAGTTACGCGCCATTGTAGTTGTGTCCCTATGTCCCACCTGTGAATATATATATATATATATATATATATATATATATATATATATATATATATATATATATATATATATATATATATATATATTTTTTTTTTTAACTACGTAAAACTTGCGAATATACAACATTCTTTGCTGTCCCATTGTCTGTGCATATAAATAGATTGTCAGGTTTACCGACTCTTGAACATGCAACATATAATGGTCCATGGGAAAACAATCCGTATTCAGATCTATACCTCATGATTCTAATGATTGCCATTGAGCTTTGTTGATGGTGATTGCTAATCGACCATTCCCTGAGTCGCCATCGTCATTTATATATCCCCCTGTGCACCCCGGCGTCCCCTTTGTAGTTATGTCCCTGTGTCCCGGTCGTCATTTATATTCCCTGTGTCCCGGTCGTCATTTGTGTCCCGGTGTTCCAGTCTGTGATTTCTCTTTGAGTGTCCCGGGCGTCATTTATATTCCTTGTGTCCCGGTGTCCCGGTCGTCATTTATATCCCCCTGTGCCCCCCGGCGTCCCCATTGTAGTTGTGTCCCTGTGTCCCGGTCGTCATTTATATTCCCTGTGTCCCGGTCGTCATTTGTATCCCGGTGTCCCGGTCTGTATATACATTCGTTTTTTAGTTTTGTTTTTCTCCTTTATTTTTTTGCTTTTTTCTTTTTTTTTCTTTTTTAGTTTATTTAGATTTTTAGATTTTTTAGTTTTTTTATTAGTTTTTAGTTTTTTTGTAGTTTTTACCATTTTTTTAGTTTTTTTAGTTTTTTTTTACTTATGTCCTGGTCGTCATTTATACTCCCTGTGTCCCGGTCGTCATTTGTGTCTCGGTGCTTTGTTGATTGCTAATTTATATTATATTTATATTTATATTTTTTATATTTATTAATATTTTTTTAGTTTTCTTTTTCTCTTATTTTTCAGTTTTTTCCTTTTTTTTAGTTTTTTCTTTTTTAGTTTTTAGTTTTTTTTTGTTTTTTACCTTTTTTTAGTTTTTTTAGTTTTTTTAGTTTTTTAGCTTTTTTAGTTTTTTTATTAGTTTTTAGTTTTTTTTTAGTTTTTGCCTTTTTTTAGTTTTTTCAGTTTTTTTTTAGTTTTTAGTTTTTTACATTTTTTTAGTTTTTTTTTAGTTTTTTAGCTTTTTTAGTTTTTTTTCTTTTTAGTTTTTTTTGTAGTTTTTACCACCCCAACACCTAGTTGGTGGGGGCGCTTCGCGCCCCCCCCCCCCCAAGCCCCCCCGCGCGCGTAAGTCGTTACGCGCCATATTAGTTACGCGCCATTGTAGTTGTGTCCCTATGTCCCACCTGTGAATATAGATATATATATATATATATATATATATATATATATATATATATATATATATATATATATATATATATATACTAGCTGTTGGGGTGGCGCTTCGCGCCACCCCAACGCCTAGTTGGTGGGGGCGCTTCGCGCCCCCCCCAAGCCCCCCCGCGCGCGTAAGTCGTTACGCGCCATAATAGTTACGCGCCATTGTAGTTGTGTCACTATGTCCCACCTGTGAATATAGATAGATATATATATATATATATATATATATATATATATATATATATATATATATATATATATATATATATATATATATATATATATATATATATATATATATATATATATATATATATATATATATATATATATATTACATCCCCCTGTTTCCCCCGGTGTCCCCGTTGTAGTTGTGTCCCTGTGTCCCGGTCGTCATTTATATTCCCTGTGTCCCGGTCGTCATTTGTATCCCGGTGTCCCGGTCTGTATATACATTCGTTTTTTAGTTTTGTTTTTCTCCTTTATTTTTTTCCTTTTTTTTTCTTTTTTAGCTTATTTAGATTTTTAGATTTTTTAGTTTTTTTATTAGTTTTTATTTTTTTTTTCTTTTTATTTTTTTTGTCCCGGTCGTCATTTATATCCCCCTGTTTCCCCCGGTGTCCCCGTTGTAGTTGTGTCCCTGTGTCCCGGTCGTCATTTATATTCCCTGTGTCCCGGTCGTCATTTGTATCCCGGTGTACCGGTCTGTATATACATTCGTTTTTTAGTTTTGTTTTTCTCTTTTATTTTTTTCCTTTTTTTTCTTTTTTAGTTTATTTAGATTTTTAGATTTTTTAGTTTTTTTATTAGTTTTTAGTTTTTTTTTCTTTTTAGTAATTTTTTTTAGTTTTTTCCTTTTTTTCTTTTTAGTTTTTTATTGGTTTATACCTTTATGTTAGCTTATTTTTCAGTTTTTTCCTTTTTTTTTAGTTTTTTTTTTATTTTTTATTTTTTTTAGTTTTTTACCTTTTTTTAGTTTTTTTAGTTTTTTTTTCAGTTTTTTTTTTAGTTTTTTATTGGTTTTTACCTTTATTTTAGCTTATTTTTCAGTTTTTTCCTTTTTTTTAGTTTTTTTTAGTTTTTAGTTTTTTTAGTTTTTTACCTTTTTTTAGTTTTTTTATTTTTTTTAGTTTTTTAGCTTTTTTATTTTTTTTATTAGTTTTTAGTTTTTTTTGTAGTTTTTGCCTTTTTTTTAGTTTTTTTAGTTTTTTAGCTTTTTTATTAGTTTTTAGTTTTTTTTGTAGTTTTTGCCTTTTTTTAGTTTTTTTAGTTTTTTAGCTTTTTTATTTTTTTATTAGTTTTTAGTTTTTTTTGTAGTTTTTGCCTTTTTTTAGTTTTTTCAGTTTTGACGTCACCTGATCCAGTTTTTTCAGGTGACGTCACCTGATCCACGATCCACAGATCCACAGACAACTTATTTATATATATATAGATAGTTTTTTTTTTTTTACTTATGTCCTGGTCGTCATTTATACTCCCTGTGTCCCGGTGCTTTGTTGATTGCTAATCGAACATTCCTTTTGTCCTGGTCGCTTTCTCTTTGAGTTTCGTCATTTATTTTTTTCTTTTTTAGTTCTTTTAGTTTTTACCTTTTTTATTTTTTTTTTAGTTTTTTAGATGAAAATTTTTTTTAGTTTTTTCCTTTTTTTCTTTTTAGTTTTTTATTGGTTTTTACCTTTATTTTAGCTTATTTTTCAGTTTTTTCCTTTTTTTTAGTTTTTTTTATTTTTTATTTTTTTTAGTTTTTTCCCCTTTTTTTTAGTTTTTTTAGTTTTTTTAGTTTTTTAGCTTTTTTACTTTTTTTATTAGTTTTTAGTTTTTTTTGTAGTTTTTGCCTTTTTTTAGTTTTTTCAGTTTTTTTTTTAGTTTTTTATTGGTTTTTACCTTTATTTTAGCTTATTTTTCAGTTTTTTCCTTTTTTTTAGTTTTTTTTAGTTTTTAGTTTTTTTAGTTTTTTACCTTTTTTTAGTTTTTTTAGTTTTTTTAGTTTTTTAGCTTTTTTATTTTTTTTATTAGTTTTTAGTTTTTTTTGTAGTTTTTGCCTTTTTTTAGTTTTTTAGTTTTTTAGCTTTTTTATTAGTTTTTAGTTTTTTTTTAGTTTTTGCCTTTTTTTAGTTTTTTTAGTTTTTTAGCTTTTTTATTTTTTTTATTAGTTTTTAGTTTTTTTTGTAGTTTTTGCCTTTTTTTAGTTTTTTCAGTTTTGACGTCACCTGATCCAGTTTTTTCAGGTGACGTCACCTGATCCATCCACAGACAGACAACTTATTTTTATATATATAGAAGATATATATATATATATATATATATATATATATATATATATATATATATATATATATATATATATATGTATATATATATATATATATATATATATATATATATATATATATATATATATATATATATATATATATATGTTTTTAACTACGTAAAACTTGCGAATATACAACATTCTTTGCTGTCCCATTGTCTGTGCATATAAATAGATTGTCAGGTTTACCGACTCTTGAACATGCAACATATAATGGTCCATGGGAAAACAATCCGTATTCAGATCTATACCTCATGATTCTAATGATTGCCCTTGAGCTTTGTTGATGGTGATTGCTAATCGACCATTCCCTGAGTCGCCATCGTCATTTATATATCCCCCTGTGCACCCCGGCGTCCCCTTTGTAGTTATGTCCCTGTGTCCCGGTCGTCATTTATATTCCCTGTGTCCCGGTCGTCATTTGTGTCCCGGTGTTCCAGTCTGTGATTTCTCTTTGAGTGTCCCGGGCGTCATTTATATTCCTTGTGTCCCGGTGTCCCGGTCGTCATTTATATCCCCCTGTGCCCCCCGGCGTCCCCATTGTAGTTGTGTCCCTGTGTCCCGGTCGTCATTTATATTCCCTGTGTCCCGGTCGTCATTTGTATCCCGGTGTCCCGGTCTGTATATACATTCGTTTTTTAGTTTTGTTTTTCTCCTTTATTTTTTTCTTTTTTTTTTTTCTTTTTTAGTTTATTTAGATTTTTAGATTTTTTTGTTTTTTTATTAGTTTTTAGTTTTTTTGTAGTTTTTACCATTTTTTTTAGTTTTTTTAGTTTTTTTTTTTACTTATGTCCTGGTCGTCATTTATACTCCCTGTGTCCCGGTCGTCATTTGTGTCTCGGTGCTTTGTTGATTGCTAATTTATATTATATTTATATTTATATTTTTTATATTTATTAATATTTTTTTAGTTTTCTTTTTCTCTTATTTTTCAGTTTTTTCCTTTTTTTTAGTTTTTTCTTTTTTAGTTTTTAGTTTTTTTTTGTTTTTTACCTTTTTTTAGTTTTTTTAGTTTTTTTTAGTTTTTTAGCTTTTTTAGTTTTTTTATTAGTTTTTAGTTTTTTTTTAGTTTTTGCCTTTTTTTAGTTTTTTCAGTTTTTTTTAGTTTTTAGTTTTTTACCTTTTTTTAGTTTTTTTTAGTTTTTTAGCTTTTTTAGTTTTTTTTCTTTTTAGTTTTTTTTGTAGTTTTTACCTTTTTTAGTTTTTTTTCTTCTTTTGTATTAGTGTGAAATAATTCAGACGTCATATGCGGACAAACACGACGTCACTCGACAGACAGACAGACAGACATAACCCACAAACAACTTATTTTTATATATATTTATTCATATTTTTTTAGTTTTCTTTTTCTCTTTTATTTTTCAGTTTTTTCCTTTTTTTTTAGTTTTTTTCTTTTTTAGTTTTTAGTTTTTTTTAGTTTTTTACCTTTTTTTAGTTTTTTTTAGTTTTTTTAGTTTTTTAGCTTTTTTAGTTTTTTTATTAGTTTTTATTTTTTTTGTAGTTTTTGCCTTTTTTTATTTTTTTCAGTTTTTTTTTAGTTATTAGATTTTTACCTTTTTTTAGTTTTTTTTTAGTTTTTTAGCTTTTTTAGTTTTTTTTTCTTTTTAGTTTTTTTTGTAGTTTTTACCTTTTTTAGTTTTTTTCTTCTTTTGTATTAGTGTGAAATAATTCAGACGTCATATGCGAACAAACATGACGTCACCTGATCCACAGATCCACACACAGACAACTTATTTGTATATATATAGATATATATATATATATATATATATATATATATATATATATATATATATATATATATATATATTTATATATATATATATATATATATATATATATATATATATATATATATATATATATATATATATATATATATATATATATATATATATATATAAATATATATATATATATATATATATATATATATATATATATATATATATATATATATATATATATATATATGTATGTATATTAGGATATTGTTTTGAAAATATAAGTCAGGAAGGGTGCATGTCGCGTCAATGACTTGTATAATTAGGCCTGATGGCGATAAAAGACTTCGTGGCGTCGTTTGTGGTTAATTGTAACTTCAGACCATCATTGAGCTGAAATTACAAAATAACTTGTTATGGTGTAATAAAATAAGATACGAACTTGTATATACGAACTTATAATAGCAAACAAGTTAATTTTAATTGATTATAAGTAAATATACTTTCTGGGAGCAGCCAGTGCTAATCAACGAGTGGGCATCTTCAAATAAAATAAGAAATAAAACTGGGTAGTTCCAATGGCTAGAGCCAAAACAACAAAGAGTGGGATTGAGTTTAAAAATTTGAGTTTAAAAAATCCGGTATTTTCAAGGCTCTCTTCAAATAGACTATTTCAGCACAATCAGTGAACCGTTGACACGAATCTTTGGCGGAAAGGGGCAAAATCTCACGTATCACATAAAACATCCGTTTTGCCGAGAAACGCAGGTGTATCCAGATGGGGGGTGGGTGTAGCGGGTTTCGACCCCAAGGTCTTAGTCAGGGAAGGGACCTCCCCTCATAATGTTTGTCTGACTCGTAAAAATGTAATAAAAAAGATAAAGACGCGTTTTTGATACGTTTTTTAAAATTTTTTGTTGTAGCTGCCCCCGCCCCTAAAAATAGTCTTCCCCTTGAACAAAAATCCTGGATATGGCACTGTTGAAATCTCCCCAAATTTTTGTCCGAATCATAAATGGTAACAAAAATACATATAAACAAATTTTTGATGCGCTTTGTTCAGCCTTGTTTTACCCCCCCCCCCTCCCTCTCAAAGAAATAATGAATACAGCCTGGGTGTAGACAATTGGGGTGGGTCAAAATGTATTTCCCGAAATCTAGGGACGCAATTTTTATTTTATCCGTGAAGCTATAAAAAACGTGGAGTTTTCAATGAGAATATTTTTCTCAGTATCCAGAATACTATCTATTTTTCAATATCCAGGAAGGGGCAAACAAATTTAAGGGAATAATTGACACTAATTGGTGCCCATGCCTAGGATCAAATGTATACGCGTCATATATCTGTTTCATATTTTCTTTTTTTTTATCGTAGTATACCTTTTTCCTGACAAACTTTAATGGCGCACTTGAGATTCAACGGTGTAAATTTGGGGGGATGGCAGGAGGCCTTTGCCCCCTACATGGTTTGTCACACCCCTAAGATTTTGAAGAATGCCTTTTTTAGAGAATTTCATTGATTTGTTTTTGTATTTTAATTGAAAAATGGCTTTTTGTTGGTTGTTTCATTAATAAAATTGAAAATAAACGACAAATTTTACTGCCTAGATGTTACAAAATACTACGTTTCTGTGAATTGACGCCACTGTCGAGCTTAAGATTCTTGATAGTCGTACAACTTTTGAGTGCCAGTGTTTTATCAAGGCAGTTTTACTGATATTCTGACAATTGGAAAAAATATGAAGTTTTGCAAATTTTGAATTAATATTAACATAATATTTCTGATCTAATGATTTTTTTTTGAAAGGGAAGAGATGACTTAGGTAAAGAAAAAAAGAATAGGTGAACCGCTTCTTAAAGGTACTAATTAAAGGTAATAAAGGCGACTGAAGACACTGTGTTAGAAGATAGAGGTGTGGAAAATGGATCGCAATAGGACCTTTTACAGAAGCTTGAGATTCAATAGTGTCAATTTGGGAGGATGGTAGGAGTTCTTATGTCCCTATGTGTTTTGTCCCACCCCTTAGATTTTGAAGAATGCTTTTTTCGAGGGAATTTTATTGATTTTTTTTTTTGTATTTTCGTTGAAAAATGGCTTTTTGTTGGTATTTTCATTGAATTCACATTTCTGTGAATTAACGCTACTTCTGAGGTTTCATGGGACGCCAGTTAAGGATTCTTGACAGCCGTATAACTTTTGAGTGTCAGTGTTTTATCAAGGTAGTTTTAATGATGTCCTGCCTCTTGACATAAAAATATGAACTTTTGCAAATTTGTAGTTAATATTAACGTAATATTTCTGATCTAATAATTTTTTTAATATTTTTTTTAGGGAGAGGGGGGGGGGTAAGAGGTGACCCAGATAAAGAAAAAAGTGAACCACTTCTTAAAGATGCTAATATGTATTGGAATTATAATTGCACAGTGTAGCCAATTTGCATGCATAAATTCATTATAATATTTTAAGTTGTATTTAGAATCATTAATATTTAAAAAGTGACAGCTTCTTCAATGTAATTTAAGCCCTGTTCTGACCTAAGTATTGGAGCAACGAAATCCTTCCTTCGGATGGAAATAAAACTCCGAGTGGCTAGTGCGCTGGACTTGGCATCCTGTGTCCGTAAGGGCAAGGGCAACAGTCCTGGTGTTGTTGATTATTTCTTTTGGAACGGGGATGAATGGCGTAACTCTATAAGCTCAGCCAGAGTCGACCCAACTCTAAATGGGTGCCTTGAGGAATCGGGGGAAGGCAAACAGGAAGGGTGTGCAAAACCACAGAATGGCTGGCCCAACCAACCATTGCACTACGTGGCTGAAAGGCCATGAAACGGAGAACAGTACCGCCGGTTGGCACTAAAATGTATATAGCCCAATCCTTAACATTTGCAGTCAGATAATGCGCTTTCTCGCTGAAATGCCATGAAAGGGGATCAACACCACCCACCTGGACTGTAAATTCCGGTGCCGCATCTTTTACATTTATATCCAGAAAGTCTCTGTATATTATATTTTCTGAGTAGCTGCAAGTTTAATTGAGCGGTGCCATTTCAGCCCAAGCAACACCCACAATCCTTATCCTTATTGCCGTAATGTAGCCTTAAATTTACATTTGGTGATTTTTTTTCTAAATTAGCATTATGAGACAACTGTTAGTTGTCTCAAATTTTTTTTTAAAGTTTCAAAAATAATGCTAAAAATATATAAGTCCACAAACTTATTGCTTATACACGGGCTATGCCCAGGGATAAGAGGGTTATATTAGTACTGTGTGTCAAACCCATGCACACCAACTTATTTCGAGATAAAGGAGCGCTTAATATGAATAAAAAACAGCTAAATGTGAAATACATGGACGTTTTGATGATACCAGTGGAAATATTTTTAAAAATCATGTTAAGGGTGGGTATGGGTGTCTAATTTTAGCTAATTTCAACACATATTTTCCATTCATTGATCATCAAAATTTGGCAAAATGACGCAAAACCCAATGCAGACATATTGTTATTCATAACTGATTCAGGAAGTTGGCTACTATAACAGTACCGTCTGAATTCGTAATCAATTACCGGACACGGAAAAGGAAACAATTTATGACCCACAGTAGTGTGCAGAAAGTTCTAGCTATCTGCGTCTAACGCATGCCCAGCTGGACTACCTCGCAACACAGGATATGACATGATGTCATCACCATACATCATTAAAAAAAGTAAACAGTTCAAAATAGGGATGATACCTTTTTATTGACAGTGAATAGATATAATTCAGTTTTACTGCTGATGATGAACACTGTATATGTGTTCGAAATATCCAGTTAAATAATTTTATATCTATTCGCTGTCAATAAAAAGGTATCATCCCTATTTTGAACTGTTTTACTTTCGTCATGGAAAGGCAGTGTTGTCTTCGAAGTTATATACATCATTTATTATTGATGCCTGACGATTGGTTCAAATGTTGGAATACATCAGTGCGATTTTTTAACCTGTTTTTCGAAATTTTTGAAGAGTTGATTTATTCAATGGCCGCCCCTTCCCCCCTCGGAAAATATTTTCCTCCTCGTGGCTGGTTGGTCTCCAATCCCTTTCGACTTATAAAAAAAGGGACTAGAACTCTCATTTTCTGATCTAATGAGTATCCTTCAAAGTTTTATCGACCATGAGTTGGAGGTGTGGATGAGGAAGGGGAAGTCCCCGTCCTATACGGAATAAATTCTGCTCATTTTGGGGATTAATGTTACTCTTTACTTTCATAGTAACAGCCTAGGTCATAGCTATTCCCAGAACTCATAAGGAAGTTCACATTTCATATTTTTGATGCGTTTTTAAAAGTTTCTTTTGTCGTTCCCCTAAACAAAAATACCCTCTACCCAAAAAAATCCTGGTTACGGCACTGGGTATTTTACATCAATTTACACTTCCACTCGTCTCTCCCTTAGAATTAATTCTGTATTTGTTTGATTCCTCAATGAGAACCAGGATATTTGGCATTAAAATGCACCCTTTAATTTATCTCCCTCTCCCTAACTACAAAACAATCAGATAACCCATTGTAGAAGTTTAAGTGCCTTTTTAAGTTTTGTAGTTCGTCCATTGCTTACAGATAGTATTTGTTATCAGAGGCGCCATTTGGACCATATCTTGGGGTGGGCATGAACTCCGTCTTGGCCCCCCCCCCCCCCCCCCGAATCACTTCGTGCCGCGTAATCATCTAGGAAATGGGCATTTGACAGAACTCAAGAATTTTATTATGTATCTAACCTACTTTCAAAGTTTACAATGATTAATAGCAAATAGCATAATTACCCCAAGGGTCGTCAAGTAATTATGCTCTTTGTTTAATAGGCGTGCAGTAATTTCAAATCAATTGGACATAATGGATTATGTCGGACATAATGGATTATTATGGCTAACAAAAGGCCCTTTGTGGTGGAAGCTTGGGCCCCCCGGAAAATCTGGGGTGGGCATTTGCCCACCTCTGACCCCCCCCAAATGGCGCCTCTGTTTGTTATTGGGAAACATATGGACATTTTTTCGCGGGGGAGTTTTTTTTTACAGGGGAGAGTTTTCAGAGGGGAGAAACTTTTTGGTTATAATTTCCTTTCAGCGTGGACGTATATTCAACGGGGGGGGGGGTAAGCGCCAAGAATCGATTCATTCATTAGCTAAGAGATACATCAATAATTCAACTCGCTATTCAATGCTCTTTCCAATTACAGTAATCGCTACCATTACAATGTAATAACCTTCTTTCTAACGCCTGAACACGGCCCTAGGCTAAATGCAAAGTTCACTATTTTTTTTAATTGAACAAACTATTGATGAGAATGCACAAGGAAAGAGTATATCCTGAAACCCATTAGAGGATTTTACTCTTTTAAAAGGATTAACGGAATTCTTTAAAGAGAAAATTCCCATTTCTAACATATGAATGAATATAGTTCTGAGTTTATTTATTTTTTCTTGGAATTTGGGTGGTTTTTCCTTTCACAACAAAAACTATTGTTGTATTTGTTTTGCTTTTTCTGCGACATTATTAGCATGAGTGTTTACTATCATTATATTATATTGTTTAGGCGGAGTATTATATTCCAAGAGGTATTTTTTTGTCAAGTTTTACTCGGTTTTTGAGTTGTCAAAATAGGAAAATCTTTCTATCGTGCAGGAATTTGTCAAAAAGAGTGGAATAATCAGTTTGTTATGTGCCAGTTCTATATTGCCATGCAGGTGGAAAGTATTAGTCTCCGAGGTCTCACCTGTAGATAGAAAAAATAGGGTCAGCTTACGCAGAATTTTGCGGTCAACTTGTTGACAGTCGGACTTTCTTAACGGTCGTTAACGGTCAGATTTGGCCGTTAACTTTGAGTAACACTAATGTTTAAAATCCAATTTTAATATCGAAAGAATGTGGTAATAGTTGAAATCAGCAAAAGTCCGGCCTTTTTTTGTCTTTAAGGGGGGGGGGCAAGAGATCATTAGGACAACCTTCTTGTATTGTTAGCTCTATTAATTTAAGATCTGATCGTTCAACAAGCCAGAACTTCAATATTCCTTGTATCTTTTCTTCGATAATTGTGTAAACTCGCTGAAAAATTTGAAAATCTAACCATGTTTCCAACACATTTTTTAATCTAAAAAAATGCTAAGCAAATTTGAAAATGTAATTCGGTGAACGAATTAAACAGAGTCTAGTGTAGAGAATGGACAAGATTGTCATCTTACGTTGAAGTAATAAGTTAAAAATACGTTGAAGTAATAAGTTTTCTCTACGAAAAGCAAAGAGCCAGAGGTGGGTTTCATGGGGAACAAAGAGTGTATTTGCTCTGGGCGCAGAAATTTTACTGGTGTAAATAATTGACAGCGAAACAAATTAATTTTTTTAACTGGATATCTCGGATACATGTATTTTGGAAGGTTGGAAAGTTGGGGTATTTTGCAAGGTTGGGTTAAGTAGAGAGGATTTGAAGGCTTATTTGGATTGGAGGGGAAATGGATTTTTGATTGGCGAGAAAAGAAAGTATAAAGGGAGAAAAGGTGAGAAGGTACAATCTATTGCTTGTCCTATGTGTGGATCTCAGGATGAAAGTTTAATACTTTTTGTGTGTGAATGTGTCTAATTGAATGAATGGAGGCGATAGATGTATGGCAAAGAAAAATTGAATGAGATATGGATGGTAGATAGAATGAAAGAGACAAATTTCCTGAGTATTAAAAGGATAGCAAGGTTTGTCAGGATTGTAGCGGCACATCGTGAGCGTTTTCTTTAAATAGTATTAATTCATTTTATTTAATTTGTTGTTTGTTTTTGTTATTTAAATTTGCTATGGCCCACGGGCTTTTTCTAGAATAAATTATTATTATTATATTGTTATTATACAGTGTCCATCATCAGCAGTAAAAGTGTATATGTATCTGAAATATCCAGTTAAATTTTTGTATATTTGTTTCTCTGTCAATTAAAAGGTTTCATCCCTATTTTGAACTATTATATTTTCGTAAAGGGCTCAATTTGAAGTATGTGTAAGCATATGCAAATTCAACCTGAAACTTTTGGAGGCAGGGGTAGGGAACTGCTAATCCTCCTCAACCTCAGGAATGCCTCCTCCTCAACCTTCGCTCATTACGTCAAAATTTTATAGTGATTTAATAATGCTCATTGTTCCAGTTCAACCGCACTTGTGTTTGAGTAATCGTTCTTAAAGTATTGGGACAAAAAGCCAATCTTAAACAAATGGAATGGGGTGGGTTGAGGATGGGGCAGCCCCAAGATATACAAAATAGTTTCTGTTCCTTTTAAGTTTTGATGTCGTTCTTTAGTTTCCTATGAGAAAACTTGTTTTTTTATTTATTTGTTTTGTTTTTCATAGTATACCCAGGGTTACCCTAAATACCAGTATGTTTACCATCCCTCAAAGCCGACTCTTCAGAGTCAGCTTTCGCACAGCAATGCTCAAAGAAAAAAGTTCTCATTCAGTGTATTTGCTTTTTGAGATTAAGTATATTTAACCAAATGAAACTATCATATCTTCAGTATGAGGGAAGTTATCAGCCCTTAAAGCCTCATACTGCACGCTTTATCGCGTGCACGCTTCAGGAATAAGTCAATAACTAAATAAATACCCGTCCATAACCTGTCTTCCGGCAAAGAAAAGCAAGTTCCGCTCTTGTGGATAGGAGCTTGAAACCTCTACTACAGGATTCCCTGAAAAGCTGAATCTAATGGTGTGATTTTTGTTAGGATCCCTAGGCTATTAGAGGGTATTTTCCCCATTTTCGAAATTAAACTAATGGTGTGATTTTTGTTAGGATCCCTAGGCTATTAGAGGGTATTTTCCCCATTTTCGAAATTAAACAAATTTTTCAGGCTCGTAGCTTTTAATGGGTAGCATCAAACTTGATGGATTTAATATATTTGGAATCAGAATAAGAATTCAATTCTTTTAATGCATTGAATCAAACGGTTCGTGTTAACCCACTGTAGTAAGGAGCGACCCGGTTCAATAATAACCGAAACTCTAATAAAAAAGAATTTTGATACCAATAGTTACATCAAAAGAATCGCATTTAAATGCTGGTTTTAAATATAAAAGTTTAGTCTTACCCATCTAAAGTTAATTTGCCTTGTTTTAGAAAATAGGGGGCAACACCTCCTAAAAGAAAACTTGCCTTATTTTATAAAATAAAAACCCCCTAAGGGGGTTTGTCTCCTCTACAATACCTTGCTCTTTACGCTAAAGTATTTTTAGTAATTTCAACTATTTATTCTACGGCCTTTGTGATTCAGGGGTCATTCTTAAAGATTTGGGACAAAATTCAAGCTTTATTTTATAAGAGCGAGGTATTGTCGAGGGGGGAACCCCCTTATATACGTAATAAAAATACAAAAATATAGAAGTTCGTTACGTAAGTTAATTCGTAAGGTATGTATGTTTATTAATAACAAAACGTTCGTAAAAAAAATCTAGTTGTATTTATAAGTAAGCAAAAATTGGAGCGCAACTGGACCTCCTTCCCCACCCCTTTTTTTTTATCAAAATCGCCCGATCAAAACTATGAGAAATCCTTTTAGCAAAAAAATAATATGCAAATTTCGTTTTATTTATTCATGTGCGGCGAGCCAAAATCAAAACATGCATTAATTCAAAAACGTTCAGAAATTAAATACAAAAATAAGTTTACTGCAAGTAAGGAGCGACATTAAAACTTAAAACGAACAGAAATTATTCCGTATATAAAAGGGGTTGTCCCCTCCTCAACGCCTCGCTCTTTACGCTAAAGTTATTTTAATTGTTTTAAAAAGTAGAGCTGTGACAAAGAGTCAAACTTTAGCGTAAAGAACGGGGCGTTGAGGAAGGGACAACCCCTTTCATATACGGGATAACTTCTGTTCGTTTTAAATTTTAATGTCGCTCCTTACTTGCAGTTAAAAAAAAAACTTGTTTTTTTTTATTGAACATTATCAAAATTCCGTTTCTTAAGAGTATTACTTTCTATTAGGCCGAGTCGCTCCTTGCTTACAGTTCGTTACAAAGGACTGTTTGAAAAGAAAAGCTAATTTTACAATCCAAATTGCAAATAAAGCCCCGAAATCGGGTAATTTAAGAAATTGAATTTTTACGTAATATTTAAATATCTGAAAAGGTGGAAATTTATAATCAATTTTTTTAGAAATTCAGGAAATTTATTTGGAATACTTTCATTTTTATAGTTCAACCTCATCTTCTCCCCTGTCCCCACGAAAAAATTAGATTTTGAATATCCTTTGTTCATTGCAAATAAAATAAAATAAATTACTAAAGGTTGAATTAGAAAAAGTAGAAGATGCTAGACGTATAATTTCCTATAAGAAAATTTCGTCAAGATCGACACAAAATTTTATACATGCTGTAAGCTTTTGACTTTCCTACAATCTGAAAACCTACACTGTTGGACCTACGTCAGATTTCGACGTTCAGATACTCGATTTTGACGACCGGAGTCTCAATTTTATAATTCAGATTGTCAGTTGAAAAGGTGTTATGTTTATGCATTGTTACGTCAAAGCTCATCGAGGATCTTTGAGACTTAGAACATTTTAGGCTTAATATACTAGCCTGTTATTCTAAGTTTAGAAACCTATTTAAAGCCAAGGTTCATTTTCAAAAACAATTTCTAAAAAGTATTCCTGGAATCAAAGGATTTACTAGAATGGTGATTTTATTCACAAAATTGCTGATTTACCGTTGACGGGCACGAGTTGTTTGGAAGTTCAAAATATAAGGGAATTGCCAAAACAGTGGATGCAAAATAAAAATTTTGACATTTGGAGGGAACATTTTGACATTTGGCATTTAAAAAAAATTTAAAAATTTTGAAATTTGACAAATTTGACATTTTAAAAATTTTTAACATTTGGAGCCTATTTGCTCATCTCGTTGGTGGTGCGTTTCTGACCATAGAAACTTTATTTAAAGGCTATTTATTACTACTACAAAATATGGTTCCTTCAGGTTATTAAATAAAACAAACAAGTTCTTTTTCATCTGAAGGTAAAGAGTAACATTAAAACTTGCAACAAAAATCAATTATTACGTATATGAGGGGATTTCCCCCTCCTTAATACCCATCTCTTTACGCTAAAATTGGGATTTTTGTTGACTCCTGAATTTCAAGGGCAGTTTAATTAGAATAAGAAACTATTTTAAAAGTTCTAAAAAACTGTTTTTTCATTCCATTTTTCATGTTTTTTTTAAATAATGCTGGGGAATCCCAATCCCCTTCCGTGTAAAATTACAATGGGCAAAGTTCACAGCTCCCTTCCCTCGGGAGCTGTAGAGGGTCAAGTCATCCTCAAAGACATAGTTGTTAGATCTTTCGACAATGCTGAACAAAATGGCTATCTCAGAATTTTAGCAGGTTGACTTTGAGGGAAAAAGGGTGTGGGAGGGGTCTAGCTGCCCTCCAATATTTTTGGTCACTTTAAAAGGGCACTATAACTTTTGATTTCGGATCAAATGAGCCCTCTTCCGGCCTTCTTGGGTCATTGGTTCATGTCAATCATCCCTTGAAAAAGATGACACGAATCGTGACCTTTCTTCGGACAAAAAAAATTGCAAAATTCCACATTTTGCGCATAAGAGTTTGAAACCTCTATAATACGGCTTTCTCATATGCTGATTCTGATTATGGAATATTTATTAAGATTACTTGATGTTTTGGGGATGTTTCCCCCTTTTCAAAAACTGAGCAAATTTTCTCAGGCTCGTAGCTTTTGATGGGTAGCATCGAACTTGATGAATTTTATATATATATATATATATATTTTTTAATGAGCATCGAGATTCAATTCTTTTGATGTACCTATTGTTACCACGAACTGTTTGAAAATATTGAAAAACGTCTAAAAAATGGATTGTTTCCGAGATCGCAAGGTATTCAACCTCATCAGACACGTAAGCAAGACTATATATGGACAGCAATAGCAGCAATCCCAAAAAGTTGGGGGGGGGGAACGATTCTTAGAAGACAAAATAAAAGTATTTCAAAATTAGGAGGGCAACTGCTCTCCTGCCCTCCTTCCAGCTAGATCCACCGATGAGTGCATAATAGGCAAACATATTGATATTTACCTGACGGATTAATAATTCGTGTGAAGAATCGCATAAATATTGAGTTTTCGATGGGCTGGGCCATAATGCCTGAACCTTGCGTCTGTGGTATCAGAATTGGTATTTTTATGGCACTTGTTATTGACATAACCTGAACGGATCCGCTCTATTTGGGGTAGTTGGGGGGAAGAGTTAGTTCTGAAAAAATAGAAAAAATGAGGTATTTTAAACTGACAAACGGGTGATCGGATCTCAATGAAATTCGATATTTAGAAGGATGTCGTGTCTCAGAGCTCTTATTTTAAATCACGACCGTATCCGGTGACATTGGGGGAGTTGGGGGAGGGAGTCTTAAATCTTGGAAAACGCTTAGAGTGGAGGGATCGGAATGAAACATGATGGGAAGAATAAGCACAAGTTCTAGATATGTGATTGACATAATTGGAATGGATCCGTTCTCTTTGGAGGAGCTGGGGGGTGTTAATTTGGAAAAATTAGAAAAATTGAGGTATTTGTAACTTAAGAACGGGTGACCGGATCTTAATGAAATAAATAAAAAAAAACAGGTTTTTTAACTGAAAGTAAGGAGCGACATTAAAACTTAAAACGAACAGAAATTACCCCGTATATGAAAGGGGCTGTTCCCTCTACAACGCCCTGCTCTTTGCGCTAAAGTCAGACTCTTTTTCTCAACTTTACTTTTTAAAACAGTATAAACTTTAGCGTAAAGAGCAGGGCGTTGAAGAGGGAAAAGCCCCTTTCATATACGGGGTAATTTCTGTTGGTTTTAAGTTTTAATGTCGCTCCTTACTTTCAGTAAAAAACAATTGTTTTTTTTTTATTTAATTTCTTAACGTTTTTAAGTTAATCTATGTTTTGATTTCGGCTCTCCGCAGATGAATAATTAAAGAGAAATTTGTATATTTATTTATTTGGCTGAATGGCTTTCCCATGGATTTTATCGAATGATTATGAGAAAAATGAGGGGAGAGGAGGCCCACTTGCCCTCCAATTTTTAGGGTACTTAAAAAGGCAACTAGAACTTTTAGTTTTTACGAATGTTTTCATTAGTAAAAGATATACGTAACTTACGAATTAGCTTACGTAACAAACTTCTATATTCGTATGTTTTTATTACGTATATGAGAGGGTTCGCCCACTCGTCAATACCTCGCTCTTTACATTAAAGCTTAAATTTTGTCCCCTGAATCACAAAGGCCGTAGAATAAATAGTTGAAATTACTAAAAATACTTTAGCGTAAAGAGTGAGGTATTAGGAGGAGCTGAACCCCTTATATGCGTAATATTTTCTGTTCGTTTTAAGTTTTAATGCTACTCCTTACTTTCAGTCGAAAAAAACTTTTCAATATTTATTTTTTCATTGTTTTTTATATATTGTTAGAAAATGCTGCGCCCCCTTCATGGAAATCTTCTTCCCCATGACAAATCCCTCCATGTAAAGTTTCCCCCACATAACCCCTCTTCTCAACCCCTCCTCCCAACAAAAAAAAACCCTGAAAACATCTATACACTTCCCAATAACCATTACTATATGCAAACACTGGTCAAAGTTTGTAACTTGCAGCCCCTCCCACGGGGACTGTGGGGGAGTAAGTCGTCCCCAATAGTTATAAGGTTTTTCGACTATGCTGAATAAAATGGCTATCTCAGAATTTTGATCCGACAACTTTGGGAAAAAAATGAGCGTGGGAGGGGGCCTAGGTGCCCTCCAATTGTTTTGGTCACTTAAAAAGGGAACTAGAACTTTTCATTTCCGTTCGAATGAGCCCTCTAGCAAAATTATACGACCACTGGGTCGATACGATCACCCCTGGGAAAAAGAACAAAAAAAAAAAAAAAAAACAACAAATAAACACGCATCCGTGATTTGTCTTCTGACAAAAAATACAAAATTCCACATTTTTGTAGATAGGAGCTTGGAACTTGTACAGTAGAGTTCTCTGATACGCTGAATCTGTGATTTTCATTAAGATCCTATGATTTTTAGGGGGTGTTTCTTCCTATTTTCTAAAACAGGGCAAATTTTCTCAGGCTCGTAACTTTTGATGGGTAAGACTAAACTTGATGAAACTCATATATTTAAAACCAGCATTAAAATGCGATTCTTTTGATGTAACTATTGGTACCAAAATTTCGTTTTTTAGAGATTTGGTTACTATTGAGCCGGGTCGCTCCTTACTACAGTTCGTTACCACGAACTGTTTGATTTGTTATATAGAAGGAACTCATGTCTCAGAGCTCTTATTTCAAATCCCGACCAGATCTGTTGACATTGGGGGGAGTTGGAGGGGGAAATCGGAAATCTTGGGAAACGCTTAGAGTGGAGGAATTGGGATGAAACTTGGTGGGTAGAATAAGCAAACGTTTTAGATACGTGATTGACGCAACCGTACTGGATTTGCTCTCTTTGGGGGAGTTAGGGGGTGTAGTTCAGTGCTTTGGCGAGTTTGGTGCTTTTGGACGTGCTAGGACGATAAAAATTGGCAGGCGTGTCAGGGAGCTGCAAAAATTGACTTGATAAAGTCGTTTTCCCCTGATTCGACCATCTGGAGGGCTGAAGGGAGGGGAAAAATTAAAAAAATGAGGTATTTATAACTTAAAGGCGAGTGATCGGATCTTAATGAATTTTGATATTTAGAAGGACATCGTGACCCAGAGCTCTTATTTTAAATCCTGACCGGTATTAAGCCTCTGATTTTCCTTTTAAATCTATCTATTGATTCTTAGAATTTTGCTAGAGCTCATACCATATGAGCTCTTGGCTTTCCTGGCCTCGTCACAAGTGCCATATCAGCTCTTAGCTCTTGTTTCTTTCGGGGATTTATTTACTATGCTTGGATTCTCTTGGTTAGTATCAGAATAAGCTTATCTGTCGTTTCGCTCAGTAAAGTGCCTGTGGATCAACGGATGGTTGACCATCTGTTGCTTTTTAACGGAAATGTCCTATAGTTACAAACGCCAAACAATTTTGAAAAGAAAAGTAAAAATGCGGACATTGACTTGTATCTTTGTTGGATTCGTGCTTTAGGATTTTTATTTTCTTTTCAGGTTTTAGTCCAGGAGAATCTGTAAGAATTAAATAATTGCGAGAGCGTATTAAAATGCTAGCAATTTGTGTATTTTATATATATATATATATATATATATATATATATATATATATATATATATATATATATATATATATATATATATATATATATATATATATATATATAGAGAGAGAGAGAGAGAGAGAGAGAGAGAGAGAGAGAGAGAGAGAGAGAGCTGCTGGCTCAGTGAATGAAGTTAAAAATTATAGTGTCAATCTTTTTGGAGGCAAGCTGTCAATTGCTATATTATTGTGATTTTGAGGTATATTAATTGTTAAAAATGTAAAGGCTAAAAAATGTTTAGGTGTGCATAGGTCATTAAGCTAAAATTACTAATTAATTACATAAAATTTGGATCGAGGGGCGTGCCAACTGTCTATCACAAGTGCAAGAGGGTGCTTCACTTCATAAATAGACTGCGAATTTACCCACAATGCGGTGTTCTGTGGGATAGACTTCGGCATCTGCTATTTGGCAATCACGAACTTGTGAATTTAAGAGGAAATTTGTTTGATATTGGTAATGATATATTGCTACTAGGGACCCTTAAACTATCTTGTTCTAGATACTTGTTTATTATTGCTATTTCATTTCAAAATGCTTGTAGGCTCGTAAATAGAAAGGTCGTCATTATTTGCAAATGCATGTGTATGTATGTATGTACAGGACTTATTATTTCAAAGGTTTTTATTTACTATTTTTGAAGTTTTTATGTGGATAGCCATCGGGTTACTTTTTGAAATGGAAAAAAGAATTACCAACCTATCATATCTGTCCACTTATTAATAGTTTCATTGGAGTGTGCTTTCCCGAAAGATGGCCCACTTAAAAACTTTTTATGATACTTGTATGATATAGCCTCTACCTAGTATTCTTCTAATATGTTTCTCTGACGTTCAATCCTAATGAATGCCTAAGTATGATAGAAATAAAGTAAAATATAAACAAATTTGGGCTATATATTTGTACATTTGGGCGGGGGGGGGTAAAGTTTAGCGGGTCTGAGTTCCTAATGTGTTAGATACAATTATTCTGCATATTGTGTAGTAAGAATGGCTTTCTAACTTCACATTTTCCAAATACTTTACTCCCTCCCTTCTAATGTGCAAATATACAACCCAAATTATTTATTTTCCATCTATTCTGTCAGTTCTCTTTGTTTTGTCTCACGCTAAGCTGAAAGAAACTAATGAAAAAACCGGTTCTATAAATTGTCAACGAATGACTAATTTGAGTAGGGCTATATCATACAAGTACCCTTTTTATAATAGATGGCGTGCAGTGTGTGTGGTGGAACTCTATCACTTATGGTAGGGTAAGTGACGCTCCCAATTTCTACAAGTGGCAGAGAGTGACTGATCGCTTAGTGTTTATTAGTTGTTCAGATTGTAAAGACTGAAGCTTAATGTATATACAGAATTTAGTAATTGAAGAGGTATTGCCTGATACGCAATTTTCTCGTAGCTGTATGATTATGCCGCTTTCACACTGTGTTGCAGAACATTTTATACTAGCACAATTTAGGTCTTTACGTTACGAGTTCAAGTTTAAGTTTTTATTTCAACATTCACAAATAAATAAATAAAATACAATACTTTCACGCTGGGGAAAACCTATGAGGGTTTGTATTCGCACGAAAGTCGACATATCTACTTACCTATAATAACAAATCCAATCTCTCTTACTCATTAATACACAACTCTCCCTCCCCCTTTCATTCCTCCCAACCCCACCATACCCTCCTGTCCAACCTTACCTCCCTAGCTCACCCGTACTTCCCTAGCCCACCTTTACCTCCCGAACCCGCCCTTCTTCACCTAATCACCCTACCACCCATAGTAAAATTCAAAAGTACTACTACTATTAAACAAGTAGCACCAAGCCACCTGAGGCCAACGCCTTCACCCTAATCTATTCAAAGCCTCCCTCTTTATACCCTCCCAGGAATACGTTATAACATAATTTAACGTTCATACGTTAAATTATGTAATCCTATGAAGAAAGTTTTATGCATCACAGTTTTATACAAACGCAAACAAGGCCAAGTACACTCATGATTTAAACAGATTTTTACGTTTTGTTAGTTTATGTTACATTAAGAAAAGTAATCATTGTAAATCTAGTAGCCAAATATCGAAGAACTATAGAAACTTTTGCTTCAGGTGAAACTGCTTTCCTGAATTTAGCGTCCTTCTTGGTTATGACTCATTGGATAATAGTATGACTAAGCTTGGACGATACTTTGTATCTAAAGTATGGTATTTGAACTTTCAGGAACAATGTCGAAGCATCGATACTTTCAAAAGCATCGATATTTTTGACACCAATAAATTTTTATTGTGCACATTCAATTTGTAGACTTCCGCAGCAAAAATAGATACCTATATTATGGTTTCATCTATGCAAAACCAGAAAACTGACATTTCCTAGGGTTATTGGTGTCACAAAATACGACTAGAATTTAAAAACAATCTGCTAAGATTAATACATGGAGACGAGGCCGTAGCCAGGGGTGTTAGGGGGTTTGCCCCCTGGAAATGTTTGTCCGACTCATAATAAAACATAAAAAATGAATATAAACAAGTTTTTCATGTGTTTTAGTTTTTTGCACCCCTCCCCCCTCCAAAAAAATTCTGGAATCATGTATGAAAGTATGTTGTGTTCATCGATTATAACTTTTAGTTTCATGTTGCCCTACAGCACATATGTATTGAAGCGCCATCGAGAACGATGTATCGATGTATTATGTCCAATTTGGATACCGAGTACTTTTTATGTGTTACTCAGTTCTAAGTATGACGAATTCAAGCAATATTTTTAGCCCAGCTTATTATCATTGATCCGGAAGGCACACATAAATTTCATTACGGTATTAACATCTGCTGTTTTTTGGAGCTTCCTCCATGACCGCATTTTCCCTTCTTTTATGTAACTGAAATTACGTGTGCTTGAATCGTAAATATAATATGCATAAAAAACCCATCGAATGCAAAACTAGGACGGCTTTAGTTAGTTTTACTTAACCAGAAAGGTTTTACGTTTTATGATAACAGAAGAAAAAGGCTATAGCATTGAAAGGTAATATATGTATTAGTATTTCCTCTTCTTTTATTTCCTTGAAAGTTATACAAACTTACTATAAGTTTGTACTTCCAGTGTTTTTTGTTCAATTATATCAAATATATAAATATGTCCCAAAAATGTAAACCTGCAGGAAAAATTATAGGAGTTGAAACACTGCTGGGTACTTGTATGATATACGCCCTACTTAATATCCTTCTAATATGTTTCTCTGACGCGCAATCCTAATGAAATATACTAAAGTAAGATAAAAATATCATACTTTAGAAATAAATTTGGGCTATATACTTCTACTCTAGGGGGTGGGGATAAAGTATAGCGGGTCTGCAATCCTAATTTGTTAGGTACAATTATTCTGCATAATATGTAGTAAGATTTGTTTTGTAACTTCACACTGTCCAAATACTTTACCACCCCCCACCCCTAGTATGCAAATACATTGCCCAATTATATTTTTTCCTTCTATTCTGTTAATTCTCTTTGTCTTGTCTCACACTAAGCTGAAAGAAACTAACAAAAAAAAGGTTCAATGGTGCGTCAATGAATGAACAGTTTGAGCAGTAGGGATTATATCATACTAGTACCCATTCCTTTCTTATGGAGGGATCAAATTGAAGATATACTAAAATCGCTTGGTACTTCACCTTTTTCAAGATATTTAGCATCTATTCTTAATATATAAAATAGAAGGCTTGGGGTACTTGTCTGTTAAACGGGACACACCCAAAAAACGAAATTAGGTTGATCCAAATATACCGAAACATGATGATAATATAATACCTTAAAAACCAAATTACGGAAGACGGGGATGAAGAATTATGTAATGCAGGCCGCCTAGAACGCATTATATTAAATACCAAACTTAAGCTAACCCCAAACCACCTCTAACTATTGAATATTTAATTGAAATAAACCTATAACGTGGTTTTCCCACTAAAAATAAATAAATCAACCGATTCCAGAGAGGCAAACCGATTCTTGTCAGATCTTAGACAGCGTAATTCTTGACTGTATTCTGTCTCAAACAGTTCGTGGTTAACAAACTGAAGTAAGAAGCGACCCGGCTTAATGGTAACCAAAACTCTAAAAAATGGAATTTTAATACCAATAGCTACATCAAAAGAATCGCATTTTAATGCTGAATTTAAATATATGAGTGTCATTAAGTTTAATCTTACCTATTAAAAGTTACGAGCCTGAGAAATTTTGCCTTATTTTAGAAAATAGGGGAAAACACCCCCTAAAAGTCATAGAATCTTAAATCACACCATCAGATTCAGCATATCAGAGAACCTTATTGTAGAAGTTTTAAGCTCCAATCTACAAAATGTAGAATTTTGTATTTTTTGCCAGAAGGCAGATCACGGATGCGTGTTTGTTTGTTTTTTTGTGTGTTTTTTTCCCAGGGGTGATCGTATCGACCCAGTGGTCCTAGAATGTTTCGAGAGGGCTCATTCTAACGGAAATAAAAAGTTCTAGTGCTCTTTTTAAGTGACCAAAAAAATTGGAGGACACCTAGGCCCCCCCCACGCTAATTATTTTCCCAAAGTCACTGTATCAAAATTTTGAGATATCCGTTTTATTCAGCGTAGTCGAAAAACCTTATAACTATGTCTTTGGAGACGACTTACTCCCCCACAGTCCCCGCGGGAGGGAGTACAAGTTACAAACGTTAACCAGTGCTTACATATAGTAAATGTTATTGGGAAGTGTACAGACGTTTTCAGGGGGATTTTTGGTTGGGGAGGGGTTGAGAAGAGGGGGATATGCTGGAGGAACTTTCCATCGAGGAATTTGTCATGGAAGGAGAAAATTTCCATGAAGGGAGCGCAGGATTTTCTAGCATTATTTAGAAAAAAACA
Source organism: Artemia franciscana (assembly GCF_032884065.1). Taxonomy (NCBI): domain Eukaryota; kingdom Metazoa; phylum Arthropoda; class Branchiopoda; order Anostraca; family Artemiidae; genus Artemia; species Artemia franciscana. The sequence goes on from NC_088864.1 coordinate 723,607, forward strand.
ATGAAAAAAATAATTATGAAAAAGTTTTTTCAACTGGAAGTAAGGAGCAGCATTAAAACTTAAAACGGACAGAAACTATTACGCATATGAGGGGCTCACCTCCTCCTAATACCTCGCTCTTTACGCTAAAGTAGTTTTAGTAATTTCAACTATTTATTCTACGGCTTTTGTGATTCAGGGGTCATTCTTTATGAATTGGGACAAAATTTAAGCTTAATGTAAAGAGCAAGGTACTGACGAAGGGGTGGACCCCTCATATATGTACTAAAAACATGAGAACACAATAGTTCGTTACGTAAGCTAATTTATAAGTTACGTATATCTTTTGCTAATAAAAACATTCGTAAAAAATTAAAAGTTCTAGTTGCCTTTTTAAGTAACAAATAAATCGGAGGGCAACTAGGCTTCCTCCCCCGCTCCTTTTTTTCTCAAAATCATTCGATCAAACTATGAGAAAGCCATTTAGCCAAAAAAATAAATATGCAAATTTCGTTTTAATTATTCCTCTGCGGAGAGCCAAAGTCAAAACATGCATTGATTCAAAAACGTTCAGAGATTAAATAAAAAAACTAGTTTTTTAACTGAAAGTAAGGAATGAATTTAAAACTTTACGTGTATCATGAAAAGAGAAATCACCAATGCAACAGGACAAAAAAAAAAAAAAAAAAAAAAAAAAAAAAAAAAAAAAAAAAAAAAAAAAAAAAAAAAAAAAAAAAAAAAAAAAGACAGAAGGAGAAAAGGAAGACTGTTTTCCTAAATTAGTGATTAATATAGACCAGCACTTGAATGAGGCCTTAACCCTACTCATCCACACAATCACATAGGTCACACAGCATAGCCATACACAATCAACCATAAAGAATAATCCATGGACAGGCAGTCATGTCGTCAATAAGTATAAGTCGTCATTTACCAAACAATAGAAAAAATAATAAAGACAAATAATTCAGAGGCAACAACCCAACACAAGGGCTCATCAGGAGAATACTCTGGCCTATATAGGGTTTTGCCACTCTAAATTCTCTACCCAGCCAAGTGTTGTGGCTACCACAGAATATCCATGGCATCCCCGTGTCAGGTATCATCCCCAAAATACATGCCTATGAAAAAAAAAAACAGCAAATGTAAAACAACCAAGTAACACCAAAACAAGTTTATCCTGTTAATATATCCCTCTTTTTAGCAACAATAGGTAAACTAAATATAATAAATTTTACCAAATCACAAATATTAACACATTGCAAAAAAACCTGAATGAACTAAACAATTATAGAATTCATCCCTACTATGTGGCTAATTTTTAAAAAAATCCGCTCAATTAGAAACACAATTCAAAATAAATGGCGCTGCAACAACAATTCTCGAACCTCCGAAATTAGTTAAAAATTTCTTTAAGTATTTCTAGATAATTCTTTCGATATTTATTTAAAAGTTCGTTATAATGAAAACTAAATTTTTTAAATTGCCAAGTTAATTTATTTGCAGAAAAACCTCTTGATATCAATTTTTGGCTTAAGATTTTACATCTATTTTTAAAATCAATATAATTACTACAAATCCTTGTATAACGAAGTAACTGTGAGAAAAACGCTGAATATGTAATATTTGAGTGTATATTACTTTCAGAGAATGGGAAACTAATCACTTCAAAATCAAAATCATCCGTTTTATTATACATTTTAAAACTTAATTTATTATTATCACAAATATTAATATTTAAATCTAAGAAATGATCTTCATGACCAGCGCCATGACTAGGTTCAAGAATAAGCTCTGATGGATATATATTTTTAGAAATATCAATGAAATCCTTACAATTTAAGACCAAAATATCATCTAAATATCTTTTATTATTTGACAAAACATGTTTTAAATTAATTGGATTATTCTTATCCATCATATATTTATATTCTAGTTGACTTAAAAACAAGTCAGCTATAAATGGGCTGGCATTCCCCCCCATGGGAATTCCCACAATTTGCTTGTACAAATCAACACCAAATCTTATATAAGTATTGTATAAAACAAATTCTAATAACTCAAAAATCATATCCAAGCTGTAAACATCTCAAGTTAACTGTAGTATTAAAGCAATTTGTCCATATAGCTTTTTTATTATAAGTATCTATTTTTAAGAACCTTTTACTAGATAAGAGGAAAGATTTCTTGATAACAGTTTTTAAATTATCAAACACTACATTAAGTGATAAATTAGTATACATTGTCGCAAAATCGAAAGACTCAATTCTTTTAGCTGAAACCATTGTTAAAGAATCTATCACCTGCAGTGAATTATTAACACTCCAATATGGATTAAAATTCGAAAATTTTTTAATACCAGAACAATAGGTTTTAAGTTCATTTACAATTTCCTTTAAAATTAAACAGAGGTCAGTAGCAGCAATGCGGGTTGGAAATTTAGCTGCTTCAGCAATAAACCGTGGTTTAGGGGGATTCTTCTGAAATTTTACAGTCCAATATAGGAAAGGGAACTTTTTATCATTGTCATTTATTTTAATATTACAATTTTTAAAAAGTATTTCTTCAGTCTTTTCAATTAAATTCTCATCTTCTATATTTACCTTTTCGTAAACATTAGTTGTGCATAACTCCCTTTTTAAGATATCACAATACAGCTTCTGACAAATTATGGCAAAATTATTATTAGCTTTATCCACTGGCACAATTACAAATTCATTCTTTAGATTAGCAATTGCTTGTTTAATCTTCGCATTATAAAATCATGATTTAGTGTTACTATTTTTTAATTTAGAATATATTTTATTTCTTATTCTACTAATAATTAAATTCTTCCAACTTTGAAATCTCTCTTTATTTTTATTCTCTTTCTTACACCACTTATCAATAAATAAATCAAAATCCTTTTCCAAGCGATCAAGAACACTCGATGGTTTTAGATGATGAGAAAGACGGAAATTAGCCCCTTTATTCATTATAATTTGAAGATCATCTTGCTTTATTATTGACAAGTCCCCTGTTATAACATGTTTGTTAGTAGGATTTACAAATGGGCCAAGTTGCTTACAATTACAAACCGGTTTCCAATTTATATCACTATCTAATCTTTTTAGTATTAAATTATAATTAAAAATAATTTGCCCAATAGTTTTTGAAAATTTATAAGTTAAAACTGGACTATCATTATAATTCAAATTACTAGGAAGAGTCTGTTTCACATGCCGCTGATTTAAAATTTATGATATATTAATATCTTCAATCTGCTTACAAGTAAAATTAATAGGTAAATATAATCTGTTATCCTTATTACTAACCTTATCGAACTTTTTCTTTTTTGAAATAAATTTCGTTTTAGTTAGAATGCAAATTGTATCACATATTACTTTAAAATTATAATCAAGAGCTGTATTATTCTTAACAATCCAGAAAAGTTTGATTAAATTCCTCTTGGATAAATTATTTAGACATTTTATTACACAAATCATACCCCTAGATTCAAGTAGCTGGCATAGATCTATAGAAAGCATATGTACATCTAATTCATTTTTTCTATTATTTTTCCTATGTCCTCTCGATCGTTTTTTACGTTTAGTAGGACAAGTAAAAGAAGGATGGTCCATAAAACCATCAATACATTTAACAACAACATGAGACATGTCACCATATTTTGCTACACGATCATTTAGCCCAAAAGGATAAGCTGTACCAAGAGTATGGATCCAGAAATCCTCCTGTTTACGTAGTCTATTATTCTTCTCTTCTTTATTTAAATTTTCTAATTCTAAATTTTCTAAAGTTGTGACAGTTATATCTGATATGGAACATTTACCATTATTACAATGTTGAACTAGATAGTTATTAGTTTTTCCATTATTACCTGTTGTCTTATGTCCAGAAAATCTTTTATATATATTATTAGTTGTTTCCCCCACATATTGTAGGCAGCATTTATTACATTCTAATAGGTAAATTACATTGGTTGTTCTACAATTAACATTACCACGTAACTTGCATGCAAAATTTTTATTATACAATGTACTCTTAACAGAAGTCCGTGGGATAAAATGATCTTGGCAAAGAAAACAACGACTCTTACGCTTACTAACTTTCAAAAAATCGTTCCGAGTTCCGAGGCTAATATTTGTGTTTTGTTGCATAAAAAGTTATTGAAAATAAATCCAAAACAAACCAACATCCAAATTAAAATCCAACAATCAAAGTCCAAAAAACATGCCAAGGTCAATAGGTCAATAGGTCAATAAATACATAAACAAAAACATGAAAGAACATGAAATTTGCATAAGTGCCATCTCACCAATAATTAACAATATCAGGTTAAAAACCTGGACCAGGGTAAAGGTCTGTCGGGGAGAAAACTAAAAAAAAATTTCTCCACCAGCACTGGATCCAACCTGGAATAATATCATGAAAAGAGAAATCACCAATGCAACAGCACACACAAAAAAAAAGAGACAGAAGGAGAAAAGGAAGACTGTTTTCCTAAATTAGTGATTAATATAGACCAGCACTTGAATGAGGCCTTAACCCTACTCATCCACACAATCACATAGGTCAAACAGCATAGCCATACACAATCAACCATAAAGAATAATCCATGGACAGGCAGTCATGTCGTCATTTACCAAACAATAGAAAATATAATAAAGACAAATAATTCAGAGGCAACAACCCAACACAAGGGCTCATCAGGAGAATACACTGGCCTATATAGGGTTTCGCCACTGTAAATTCTCTACCCAGCCAAGTGTTGTGGCTACCTCAGAATATTCATGGCATCCCCGTGTCAGGTATCACCCCCAAAACACATGCCTATGAAAAAAACAAACAAAAAAACAGCAAATGTAAAACAACCAAGTAACACCAAAACAAGCTTATCAAAGCTTTTTAAAGCTTTTACAAGCTTTTTAAATTATCAAACACTACATTAAGTGATAAATTAGTATGCATTGTCGCTCCTTACTTTCAGTTAAAAAACTTGTTTTTTTTATTTAATACCAGACAAGTACAAGGCGTTCTTTGGTGATGCGTATCGTATACAAGAATTTATTTCGTTGATTGAATAAAAAAAACAAGTTTTTTTTAATGACAGTAAGGAGCAACATTAAAACTTAAAACGAACAGAAATTACTCCGTATATGAAAGGGGCTGTTCCCTCCTCAACCTCCCGCTCTTTACGCTAGAGTTTGACTCTTTCTCTTAACTCTAATTTTTAAAACAGTAAGAAACTTTAGCGTAAAGAGAGTGGAGCGTTGAGGAGGAAAAGCCCCTGTCATATACTGAGTAATTTCTATTCGTTTTAAATTTTAATGTTGCTCCTTATTTTCATTTAAAAAACTTGCTTTTTTTATTTAATTTTTGGACGTTTTTGAATTAATGTATTTTTTGATCTTGGCTCTCCACACATAAATAATTAAAACGAAATTTGCATATTAATTAATTGCTATTAATCGGAATATTTTGAGAAAAAAGGAGTGAGCGAGGAGGCCTAGTTCCCCTCCAATTTTTTGATTACTTAAAAAGGCAACTAGAACTTTTAATTTTTTACAAAAGTTTTCATTGGTAAGAATTATACGTAACTTACGAATTAACTTACGGAACGAACTTCTATATTCGTATACCCTCGTCGATACCTTGCTCTTTACACTAAAGCTAAAATTTCCCAATTCCTCAAGAATGACCTGAATCACAAAGGCCGAAGAATAAATAGTAGAAATTACTAAAAATACTTTAGCGTAAAGAGTGAGTTATAACGAGGAGGTAAACCCCTCATATGCGTAATAATTTTTGTTCATTTTAAGTCTTAATGCTGCTCCTTACTTTCAGTAGAAAAAACTTTTCATGGTTATTTTTTCATTGTTTTTTTTTTCAAATAATACTAGAAAATCCTGCGCCTCCTTCATTGAAATTCTCTTCCCCCATGAGAATTTCCTCCATGGAAATATCCTCCCACGTACCCCCCCCCTCAACTCTCCCCCTTAAACCAAAAAATTCCCTCTGAAAACGTCTGTACACTTTCCAGTAACCGTTACTATAGCCTATGTAAACATAGGTCAAAGTTTGTAACTTGCAGCCCCTCCCATGGGGACTGCGGGGGAGTAAGTCGTTTCTAAAGACATAATTATTAGCTTTTTCGACTATAGTGAATCAAATGGCTATCTCAGAATTTTGATCCGGTGACTTTTGGGAAAAATGAGCGTGGGAGGGGGCCTAGGTGCCCTCCAGTTTTTTCAGTCACTTAAAAAGGGCACTAGAACTTTTAATTTTCATTTGAATGAGCCCTTAGAGCTCATCATGAAATATGCTCGGTACTTGTATGATATTAAATAAAAAAAAAAAAAACACACACAAAAAAGTAAGGAGTGATGTTTAAACTTAAAACGAAAAGAAATTATTCCGTATTTGCAATTCGCTGTCCCCTCCTCAACGCCTCGCTCTTTACGCTAAAGTGTTTTATTATTTTAAAAAATAGAGATGTGAGAAAGAGTAAAACTTTAGCTTAACGAGCGAGGCATTGAGGAGGGGCCTGCAGCCCCTCCCATGGGGACTGCGGGGGAGTAAGTCGTTTCTAAAGACATAATTATTAGCTTTTTCGACTATAGTGAATCAAATGGCTATCTCAGAGTTTTGATCCGGTGACTTTTGGGAAAAATGAGCGTGGGAGGGAGCCTAGGTGCCCTCCAGTTTTTTCAGTCACTTAAAAAGGGCACTAGAACTTTTAATTTTGATTTGAATGAGCCCTTAGAGCTCATCATGAAAGTATGCTCGGTACTTGTATGATATTAAATTAAAGAAACAAAAAAAAACCATAAAGTAAGGAGTGACGTTTAAACTTAAAACGAAAAGAAATTATTCTGTATTTGCAATTCGCTGTCCCCTCCTCAACGCCTCGCTCTTTACGCTAAAGTGTTTTATTATTTTAAAAAATAGAGATGTGAGAAAGAGTAAAACTTTAGCGTAACGAGCGAGGCATTGAGGAGGGGACATCCTCTTTTATATACGAAATAATTTCTGTTCGTTTTAAATTTTAATGTCGCTCCTTACTTGCAATAGAAAAATTTTTTTTTATTCAATTTATTATCCTGTATTAAATAATGCCAGGAAATCTGACCCCATCTCCACGGAGAAACCCCCTGATTATAGAAATGTCCTTTACACAGTTCAATCACGGTGAAAATTTACCCCAGATAGTTACTCTTAACCACTCCGCGCGCAAAATTGAGACGGAAAGGAGAAAGCGAGACATATATAAAGATTTTTGTATATTTTTCTATCCTCCCTAAAAATGTCTGTATATTTCCAAATAACCGATACTGTATGTAAATAACGGGCAAAGTCCATAGCTTGCAGCCCTTTACCTTGGGACTGTGGGGGATTAAGTCGTTTTCAAAGTCATAGTTATTAGATTTTTTGACTATGTTGAACAAAATGGCTATCTCAAAATTTTGACCTGTGGGACTGTGGGGGAAAAATGAGCATTGGAGGGGGCCTTGTTTCCCTCAAATTTTTGTTACCTAAAAGGGCACTAGAACATCTAATTTCCATTTGAATGACCCCTCTCGTGACATTCCAGGACCGCATAAGCTAGACGAAAATAGCGACGAAGACCACACTGCCTTTCCATAACAAACAAATACTACGTAGAGACAATAGGGAAAATTTCAAGACAGTGGAAATTATTTCTGTAGATATTTCGGCCCTATGTCCAAGGGCCGTCTTCAGCACAATACAAGAATAAGAGAGAAACTATATATATATATATATATATATATATATATATATATATATATATATATATATATATATATATATATATATATATATATATATATATATATATATATATATATATATATATATATATATATAAGAACTTACATCAAATTGTGAGGATTAAAAACTAAATTTATTAAAAACACTTTTTAAAACTTTTTTTTAAAAAATAGCCCTAGCATCCTTACTTCAACGAAGTTCAACCAGGACTGGCGAAAAGAATGAAATGAGAATATAAGCTCATTCAAACTGAAGAGAATAAAATGATTAGATGCAATTTCTTAAAGCTAATCTTGCTTGTTTAGCAGCCTGTCTTAAAGGCCTTTTCGTTGTTGGTTCAGTACCATTGTAAATCGGTTTAGTAAAATATTTTGTTAGATCATTTTTAATTAAATTTGAGTATAAAGAATTTAGTGAGTATTCCCCCAAGTCCCTGTTCAAAGAAATATTTTTATTTATTTTGAGATTAATTTTGATTGATTCTCGAACCACCTGTTTTATTCCCAAATCATTACTAATGAGCGAAGAGTTTTCAAAATGTATAATGTGGGACGGATTATTAAATATATGCCAACCTAAAGCAGAATCAAAGGAGTTGTTGGAACTATTTAAAATTAAGGCCTTGTCTATGTCATTTTTATGCTGTTGTAACCGTTTATCTTGATTCTGATGGGTCCTGCCGACATAGTATTTTCCGCAATCACATAGTATTTGATAGACCCCTCTTTGGCGAGTAACTGGGGTCTTATCTTTACCCGAATTTAAGAAATTGATGATTTTGATATGTTTTTTGAGATGATTTGTTTGATATGTATATGATTATTGTTTGATATGTAATTTAAAAGACACAGTTTGATATGTAATTTAAAAGACACAATTACATATCAAACAATAACTCATGATCCTACTGATCAGTTCACTAATAATATTATAAATGAATTAAAGCAGCTAAAACAAAATGGTAAAATCACCCCACAACTATACAATAAATTTTTTCCCCGTGGTAGTTTCTGTCCTAAACTCTACGGTTTACCAAAAATACATAAACAGGGTATTCCCTTAAGACCTATCGTAGCTTGTACTAAAGCCCCCGCTGCCAATATTGGAAAATGGCTTTGTACAGCTTTCAAACCTTTATTGTATTCTCAAAATTCCTGTATTCGTAACTCTGCAGATTTGGTTAAAAAACTTAGCAACACAAGTATTTCAGAAAACACAATAGTTAGTAGTTTCGACATTGTTTCAATGTATACAAATATAGATGTAACTATTTCAGAGGAATTATTAAAAAACAAAATAGAAGAAAATTACCACTTGATCGAGACTTCAGCGACAGGAATTGATTGTGAAGTTTTAGTGACTCTTGTTAAAATTTGTAATAAGTTTTCTATGTATTTTCAATTTCGCGATTCTTTTTATCAGCAAAAAAATGGGTTACCCATGGGAGCACCTTTATCCGGGCTACTAGCAAATATTTACGTCGAGAATCTTGAGAATTGGGCATTGAATTATTATTTTTTAAAACACGTCTATTGGGGTCGTTACATGGATGACGTAATTTCACTTTGGAATTATGGGGAAGCTGAGCTTCGGGGCTTCTTAGATCATCTTAACACTTATGACCGAAATTTGCAGTTCACCCTAGAAGTTGAAATTGAAAATAAACTTCCGTTTTTAGATGTATTAATTATTCGCAATGCTGATCAACTGGATTTTACTATATATCGAAAGCCAACACAAAACAATAGATATCTTCACTTTAATTCAAATCACCCCCCACAAGTTAAAAGAGCAGTTGTGACTTCCCTCATTGATCGTGCCCTGAATATTTGCTCCAACTCATATATAAATTCAGAAATAAATTTTATCAGAGATATTCTTTTTGGTAATGGATACCCTATTCCTTTTGTCAATAAAATAATTAACCGTAGAATAAAAAGACATCCTCGTAAAATCGAAGAAGATACTTCACAATGTGAGGCTACTGATAAGCCCTCAAATATTGTCTATCTTCCGTATATCCCAAAGATCAAAACAAAATTAAAAAATATTTGCACAAAAAATAATCTGTAGGCTACGTAGTTTTTACTAATAATTTTAAAATCATCAATTTCTTAAATTCGGGTAAAGATAAGACCCCAGTTACTCGCCAAAGAGGGGTCTATCAAATACCATGTGATTGCGGAAAATACTATGTCGGCAGGACCCATCAGAATCTAGATAAACGGTTACAACAGCATAAAAATGACATAGACAAGGCCTTAATTTCAAATAGTTCCAACAACTCCTTTGATTCTGCTTTAGGTTGGCATATATTTAATAATCCGTCCCACATTATACATTTTGAAAACTCTTCACTCATTAGTAATGATTTGGGAATAAAACAGGTGGTTCGAGAATCAATCGAAATTAATCTCAAAATAAATAAAAATATTTCTTTGAACAGGGACTTGGGGGAATACTCACTAAATTCTTTATACTCAAATTTAATTAAAAATGATCTAACAAAATATTTTACTAAACCGATTTACAATGGTACTGAACCAACAACGAAAAGGCCTTTGAGACAGGCTGCTAAACAAGCAAGATTAGCTTTAAGAAATTGCATCTAATCATTTTATTCTCTTCAGTTTGAATGAGCTTATATTCTCATTTCATTCTTTTCGCCAGTCCTGGTTGAACTTCGTTGAAGTAAGGATGCTAGGGCTATTTTTAAAAAAAAGTTTTAAAAAGTGTTTTTAATTATTTAGTTTTTAATCCTCACAATTTGATGTAAGATCTTTTATATATATATATATATATATATATATATATATATATATATATATATATATATATATATATATATATATATATATATATATATATATATATAGTTTCTCTCTTATTCTTGTATTGTGCTGAAGACGGCCCTTGGACATAGGGCCGAAATATCTACAGAAATAATTTCCACTGTCTTGAAATTTTCCCTATTGTCTCTACGTTGTATTTATTCCAGGACCCCTGGGTCTATACAATCATCCCTGGGAAAAAACTAATAAACAAGTATCCGTTATCTTCGTTCTGGCCAAAAATACAAATTTCCAAATTTTTGCAGCTAGGAGGTTGAAACTCTACAGTTGGGTTCTTTGATACGCTGAATCTAATTGTGTGAATTTCATTAAAATGCTATGAATTTTAGAGGGTATTTGCCCCTTTTCAAAAATAAGGCAAATTTTCCCAGACTAAACTTGATGAAAGTTACACGTTTAAAATCAGCATAAATTTCGATTCTTTTGATGCATCTGTTTGTATAAAAATTCCGTTTTTTTAGAGTTTTGGCTACTATTGAGCCACGTCACTCCTTACTTACAGGTCGTTGCCACCAACTGTTTGATACCCACTACTATTCAAGCAGTGAAGCTAGGGTAATCCTAATAAAAGATACCTAAGTATGATCAAGATATAATAATTTTACCAAATTAATAGTGATATTCACAATTATGGAACTAGGCAAAGTGATAATATAGTTGTTGATTTGTGTCGTGGTACCAGGTCTTCATTGTCAATGAAGCACCTGGGTCCATCGTTATGGATTGACCTACCATTGAGCATTAAGGTGGTGGAATTCGTACATCAGTTAATAAAGAATGTAAAAGATTATTTTTGGGGGAATTTACTGGATTTTATTATGAATGGTAGTCTGGGTAGGGGAGGAAGAGGATCTAGAGAGGTAAAGGTGGGTAGGGGCTAACGTGGTGTTGGAAGGGCGGTGTAGGGGAGGGGATGGGGAGTTGAGTATTGAAGAACGATGGAGACTCGATTTATTATTATGATTTTCCTTTTATATTTGTATTTATCTATTATTGTTTTCAACTGAGTTATTTATTTGTTTATCTATACTTCGTATTTGTTTATATATATATATTATATAGGTTAAAGTTTATTTATTTTTGGTTTATTCATAATAGTTTTAATTAAATAGTTGAAGTTTGAGTAAATAGCTGATTTATTACGTATGTAGTTACGTGGACCTTCGCATGATCGCAAACCCTCGTAGGTTTTCTCCAGCGCTAAACTGTTATGTAATTTATTTATTTGGTTGTGAATGTGGAATAATAAACTAAGGAGTTTGTGAACGTAAAAAAACAAATTGGGGCCATATATTCGCACAATAAGCGGGGGGGGGGGTAAAGTACCGGGGGTCTGCATGCAAAATGTGTTAGCTACTATTATTCTGCCAATTATGAAGTAAGAATTGTTTTCTGACTTCACACTGTCGAAATACTTCACCCATCCCCCTAATGTGCAAATATATAGCCCAAAATATGCATTTCTTATCTATTCTTTCACTTCTCTTTGTCTTTTTTCACGCTAAGGTGAAAGCTAGCGAAAGAAACCGGTTTACGTTGCGTCAATGCATGAACAACTTGAGCGTAAGTGGGTATATATACAAGTACCATATGCTCCATGGTAGGAAGAAAAGGCATAAAAGAAAGTGTTATTTCTATTTCGCCACTAAAAATTGCTCTGCACCCCTTACACCCACGCAAAGCGTGACATCCTGCATGGGATAAATGAAGAAGACGATGACTAACATTCGACTTTTGAAATGTCTAATGCCCGTCAAATAAAATTATTAAAGATACAAATTAAAATTAAGATTTTGTTCTTTACAGATGGAAAGACAGGCAGTATGGATACCCGATCCTATCCAAGGATACCTTTTAGGATATACGATTGATTTGGCTGCAGATGGAGCTCTAGTTCTTCCCAGCCAAAAGGGAGCTAAGCCTCAAATAGTGCCGTATAACAACCTTCATTACGCCGAGGAAAATGAAACAAACGACTTTGATGATAACTGTTAGTACATCCGTTTTTATTTTTTCTTCGTTTTCCATTTACCCAGTTTTGCCTTTCTTGTGAAAACTATTCTGTACTAGTGTAACGACCCCCCCCCCCCCGAAATATTTGTCTCCGACTCGTAAAAATCGTAACAAAACTGAATATAAACAAATTTTGTTGCATTTTTTAAAGTTCTTGTAACCCCTCCCCCGAAAAAAATCTTCTGTAACACTAACCCTGAAAAATAATCCTGGATACGGCACTGCTTGTGTATTATCCAGTACACACTCAAGAAGTGAAGTTTGGTTAACCATAATGAAATATACCTAAATATGATGAAAGCACGATACTTTATTAACAAAATTACGGAAACTACAACAAAGAATTGTGGTAGGGAAATATTTAATACAAACATACCTACAACCTAGATTTCAACTGAGCCTAAGCTAAATCTCTCTGAATACTGACAGGTATAAACCGGTTCTTGTTTGATCTGCAGATCTAAATTCTCGAATGTGTCCAGACTAATACACAAGAACCAATTGTTCCATTCCACGGATTCCCACTTCAGTCGGTGTTTAAAGGAAGAAGTTAATAATCCCAGTTGAAATAGCAAACATGTCAATTTTACAAAAACACGATACACACTTTATAAAAAAACACGGTGCTTTCATACAATTTTATTTTTCTTGAGATTTATGTTTGACTCATGACTTGATATTTATCATTTTTATACAATCCTAATAAGGGGGTTAATGCCAGATTTGCCTTTGACTCAATTGAACTATCTGTCTTGGCTTTTTCTACAATTAGCCAGGACTTGATGCCCACAACTATTCGATTTTAATTCAGTGCTTGCTTCAAACACATAATCAGAATCCAATTTATGATCGAGCTGTTAAGTCCAACTGTTTTTTGGTTTTTCATGAACTAAATATCTCTAAAAAAAAATTAATATAATAATCTGTAAAATTAATCATGTTCCTAATATAGCTTTTAACGTGGATTTCAAATATATAATCATTTTTCAGTTAGGCTTTAGTTTTTGTAATATATCTTCGTAGTTTTTGAGGCCTGACTTTAGAAAATATGATAAAGAAATCCAAAGAGTTATTTTGCCTCTCCTTTTAACTATGAAAGCTTTTATTTAGTTGGCAGAAGAAACCCTAATTTCAGACCCATTGGGGGCGGGGGGTCGCTTGCTTTCACATAGGTAACATCTTTCTATGAAACGTTCAAGATAACTAACAATGCTGATTACTATGATAAAATTGAGTGTAGGAGGGGGATATTTCCTCTCAATTAATCCGATTCCGGCGTTGGGATTCGAACAACCATTAACAAGCCTTCTTCTTGTTGGGACCTTATGATTGGACCTTATAATTAATTATCTGAAAATTCATTAAAACGAAATGCAGAAACTAATTTAATGGTTTGTTCAATGATGCTCACCAAAAGGTAGGCCTTGGAGTTGGCTTTAAAGTAAAAAGAACGTTGTTATGCTCGCCAAAAGTAGTAACGGTAATTCCAGGAGTGGCATTGCCACTGGGTGGGTTTTGAGGGGGTCAACCAACCTCTGCCCAAAAATGGGAAAATCATTTATAAATGTGAAGTTTCCTTCTTGTTCTTGTCTTGCAACAGGACCAGACGTTTTTTGCCTCTCCTGGCATCTGAAATTCAGATATTACCTGGGAATTTTTCCCCCCTCCATCCACCAAATTCATTGGATCTATGCTCGGACCTCTTCTTTGGCCCATCCCTTTTTCAGGAAGCATCGTTTTGTCTTTTAATAACAAATTTATAAGCTAATTACAAATTTAACGATGTTTCTGATTTTGGTCGTATGTTCTCAATCTTCATTTTTTCTTAAAATATTTCTAAAAACGACCAGAAAATACCACTATTCTAAACAAGCAGACTAGACACATCTGTTTCCCAATATCTTGTTTGGTTCTGAAGATAATAAAAAAGTGTGGATTTTCCAACCTACTTTATATCTTCTTTTTTGCCTGAATAAATAGTAAGATTATGGAATTTAAAATGCAAAATTCTTTCCGCCACTATTTGGAAGCCTGAAAAGCCATCATTGTCTGAGCATCTAAAGTACCAAGGATAGTGAAAATGAAATCAGGTTGTTATAAAAAGTAGCAACTTACACAACCAAATATGTGCCCTGAATTTTTTTTATAAGTCGGGAATTAAATTTGTAATGAAAAATTAACTTCATATGTAATTGTTCAGTTTTTGGCAGTAGCAGGAATAAAACTTAAAGAAAAAAAAGAAAGGTTTGTGAAGAATCAGTAAATTGATTAAAAAATATTGCATCATAATATTGCATATGTAATTGCAGCTGTCCTCTGAAGGTAGGTCATAGTTGTTTTTTGGAATCAACAGATGGCCAATGTTTTAATTTTTATGGACAAAAAATAGAGTCAAAATTAGCTAATCAGTTTGCATATTGTTTGTACGGTTATAAGTCGCAGCACTAAAGAAAACGTGAAATTGACCTAAAAATTGTATAATTTTGAAACACCCCAAAAAATCTTGGAAGATTGTTAAGAAGGTCCTAGAAAACTTGTTAAAAAAATGAAGAAGGTGAAAATATCTCGGTTATGAATAGGGCCTTGCAATGGGGTCAACTCAAGAAAATATAGGGAAGGAGGCCATATCTTGAAAATCCAGGGTGTTCGACAATTTTTTAGTTCTTTTCAGCTTTATCAATGGAAATACTAAAAAAGATAAGATTTAAAATATTCACTGGAACACAAAAAATCTAGGGAGCGCATGTCCCCCGTATCTTGTCCACCAGATGACGTCCCGCGTCATTGGCACTTCAATGACCGAAAAACTGACCGAAAAATGACCGAAATTCATCGTTTAGTTCTCAGCTCTCCTGTAAAATTAAATAAAAAAAACTAGTTTATTTTAACCGAAAGTAAGGAGCGACATTAAAACTTAAAACGAACAGAAATTACTCCGTATATGAAAGGGACTGTTCGATCCTCAACGCCCCGCTCTTTACGCTAAAGTTTGACTCTTTCTCTCAACTCTACTTTTTAAAACAGTAAAACACTTAGTAATTTCTGTTCGTTTTAAGTTTTAATGTCGCTCCTTACTTTCAGTTAAACAAAAAACTAGTTTTTTTTATTTAATTTCTGAACGTTTTTGAATTAATGCATGTTTGGATTTTGGCTCTCCGCACACGAATAATTAAAACGAAATTCGCACATTAATTTATTTTTTGGCTAAATGGCTTTCTCAGAGTTTTGATCGGACGATTTTGATAAAAAGAAGCGGGAAAGTAGGCCTAGCTACCGTCCAATTTTTTGTTACTTAAAAAGGCAACTAGAACTTCTAATTTTACGAACGTATTTATTAATAAAAATTTCCGTAACTTACGAAAATAACCTACGTAACAAACTTTTAAATTCGTATGCTTTTATTACATATATGAGGGGGTTCGCCCTCCCGTCAATACCTCACTCTTGACATTAAAGTTTAAATTTTGTCCC
This sequence comes from Artemia franciscana, assembly GCF_032884065.1. Lineage (NCBI taxonomy): Eukaryota > Metazoa > Arthropoda > Branchiopoda > Anostraca > Artemiidae > Artemia > Artemia franciscana. The sequence continues at coordinate 739,713 of NC_088864.1, forward strand.
AATTCCTCAAGAATGACCCCTGAATCAAAAAGGCCGTAAAATAAATAGTTGAAATTAATAAAATTACTTTAGCGTAAAGAGCAAGGTATTAGGAGGAGGTGGACACCTCATATGGGTAATAATTTCTGTTTGCTTTAAGTTTTGATGCTGCTCCATACTTTCACTTGAAGAAACTTTTTCATATTTATTTTTTTAATTGCTCTAAAAAAACACTAAAAAATCCTGCGCCCCCTTCGTGGAAATTCTCTTCCCCATTTGAAATTACTCAATGGAAATTTTCCCCGCATAACAGTCCCCTCCCAAAGGGACTGTGGGGGAGTAAGTCGCTCCCAAAGACATAGTTTTTTGGTTTTTTGACTATGTTGAACAAAATGCCTATCTCAGAACTTTGATCAGGTGGCTCTGAGAAAACAATGAGCGTGGGAGGGGGCCTAGGTGCCCTCCATTTTTCGGTCTCTTGAAAAGAGCACTAAAACTTTTAATTTCCGTTAGAATGAGCCCTCTTGTGACATTCTAGGAACACTGGGTCAATATGATCACCCCTGGATAAAAAAACAACAAAAAAACAAACAAATAAACACACATCCGTGATCTGTCTTGTGGCAAAAAACACAAAATTCCACGTTTTTGTAGATAGAAACTTGAAACTCCTAAACTAGGGTTCTCTAATACGCTGAATCTGATGGTGTGATTTTCGTTAAGATTCTATGACTTTTAAGGGGTGTTTTCCCCTATTTTCTAAAATTAGGCAAATTTTCTAAAGCTCGTAACTTTTAATGGGTAAGATTAAATTTGATGAAACTTATATATTTAAAATCAGCATTAAATGCGATTCTTTTGATGTAACTATTAGTATCAAAGTTTCGTTTTCTAGAGTTTCGGTTACTATTGCGCCTGGTCGCTCCTTACTTGTAGTTCGTTACCACGAACTGTTTGATATATGTCGTAGAACTTAATGCAAGAATCTTCGGAATAGGAAAATTAAAATAGAAAAAGCTAAAAATAGAAACACCGTACGAAACGGAAAATGAAAAGAAAATTTTGAAATCTAAATAAAATAAAACGGCACTTCTGGATGAATCTACTTGGAAGTTTGCATATTAAAATGTCTTGTTCAAAAAAAATTCATAAAGACATTATGATAGTGGTTGATACTACTTAAAAAATAGCGAATTTAATCAAATATGCAAAATACAGAGTTCTATAAAATGCAGGAAAAAAGGGAAAAAATATTAATGCCACGTAAAATTTGCCACAAAAAAAGAGGCTGAAAACTAGAATGGACGTGGAAGAAGAAGAGGATGTTAGGAACAAGGAAACTAAAACTTCAGCGCCAAGGTCTCGTACAGTGTTGCGGCAACTGTGACACATGGGTCGCAGCTATTTGTTGTAGACCCAGTGCATTTATTGTACATCCGGAACAATAAATGTAGCTACTAACCAGGTTTTGTTGAATAGATTCTACACTAATTTGGTTGACAAAGGGATACTCATATACCAACCCCCCTCCCCCTTCAACAAATTTCAGGTCACGTGCACCGCATAAAAACAATGCCCTTTACCTCCAGTCTTACTTTCCGCCAGGTTTGGTTGGGATAGGACGTTCCCTTCTGGTGGATGCCCTGACGACATGAAGTTGGAGACCCCTGCCCCTTACCTCCTCTACGGAGACTGGTGCGAATATTGATCGTTGGAGTTGAATCTCGAATTTGGAGCCCCCTACCCTTTATCTCTTCTACAGAGATTTGGTCGAATCCCTAATATACTATGATCCCTAATATACTAATCGTTTTGGTTGCTAATGCACCCCCTCCGCCTTTCTGATGGATCCATAAATAGCCCTAGTAATGTATTTCTCCTTTAAATAAATACAATTATACCTTATAACTTTGACATTAATCGGTTTATCTTCTTGGTCTGCAATTTGTCTCAGTGTGAGATTGAGTACGTAATTTACTAAAATATTATTTTAAAAGATCTTAGGAAGTCCATAATAATAGAAGTAAATCTGGTACTCTGAACAGTTGAAGTATCCTGAATCAAACAGTTCATGGTAACGAACTGTAGTAAGGAGCGACCCGGCTCAATAGTAGCCAATACTCTAAGAAATGGAATTTTGATGCCAATAGCTATATCAAAAGAATCACATTTTAATGCTGATTTTAAATATATAAGTTTCGTCTTCAAGTTTAGTTTTACCCATCAAAAGTTACGAGCCTGAAAATATTTAAAAAAATTATTAGGGGGAAACACCCCCTACAAGTCATAGAGTGACACCATCAGAACGAAAATCACACCATCAGATTCAGCGTATCAGAGAACCCTACTGTAGAAGTTTCAAGCTCCTATCTACAAAAATGTGGAATTTTGTATTTTTTTGCCAGAAGGCAGATCACGGATGCGTGTTTATTTGTTGGGGTTGCTTTTTTGTTTTTTTTCCCAGGGGTGATTTTATCGACCCAGTGGTCCTAAAATGTTGCGAGAGGGCTCATTCTAACAGAAATGAAAAGTTCTAGTGCCCTTTTTAAGTGACCGAAAAAATTGGAGGGCACCTAGGCCCCCTCCCACGCTAATTATTTTTCCAAAGTCAACGGATCAAAACTCTGAGATAGCCATTTTATTCAGCGCAGTGGGAAAACCTTATAACTATGTCTTTGGGAACGACTTACTCCCCCTAAACCCCCGTGGGATGGGCTACAAGCTACAAACTTTGACCAGTGCTTACGTATAGTAATGGTTATTGGGAAATGTACAGACGTTTTCAGGGGGATATTTGGTTGGGGGAGGGGTTGGGAAGAGGGGGATATGTTGGGGGAACTTTCGATCGAGGAATTTGTCATGGGGGAAGAAAATTTCCATGAAGGTAACGCAGGATTTTCTAGCATTATTTAGAAAATAAACAATGAAAAAATAAATATGAAAAAGTTTTTTCATCTGGAAGTAAGGAGCAGCATTAAAACTTAAAACGAACAGAAATTATTACGCATATGAGGGGCTCACCTCCTCCTAATACCTCGCTCTTTACGCAAAAGTATTCTTAGTAATTTCAACAATTTATTCTACGGCTTTTGTGATTCAGGGGTCATTCTTAATGAATTGGGACAAAATTTAAGCTTTAGTGTAAAGAGCGAGGTACTAACGAGGGGGTGAACTCCCTCATATATGTAATAAAAACATGAGAATACAAAAGTTCGTTACGTAGGCTAATTTATAAGTTACGTATATCTTTTACTAATAAAAACATTCGTAAAAAATTAAAAGTTCTAGTTACCTTTTTAAGTAACCAAAAAATCGGAGGGCAACTAGGCTTCCTCCGCCGCTCTTTTTTCCTCAAAATCATTCGATCAAAACTATGAGAAAGCCATTTAGCCCAAAAAAATAAATATGCAAATTTCGTTTTAATTATTCCTCTGTGGAGAGCCAAAATTAAAACATGCATGGATTCAAAAACGTTCAGGAATTAAATAAAAAAAAAGTTTTTTTTAACTGAAAGTAAGGAGCGGTATTAAAACTTAAAACGAACAGAAATTACTTCGTATATGAAAGGGGCTGCTTCCTCATCAACGCCCCGCTCTTTACGCTAAAGTTTTTTACTGTTTTAAAAAGAAGAATTGAGAGAAAGAGTCAAACTTTAGCGTAAAGAACGGGGCGTTGATGAGGAAGCTTACTTCCTTTCATATACGAAGTAATTTCTGTTCGTCTTAAGTTTTAATGTCGCTCCTTACTTTCAGTTTAAAAAAACTTGTTTTTTTATTTAATACTATAAAGGAAAAATTTCAGTGTTTTAATGTTTTCTTTTACTTTTATATATTACTTAGGCTATATTTGTGACCCCTATTATATTTGAAAAAAAGCAAAAAAAGAGGAATTTAGCAGTGTGTTCACCTTGTCCCTATGTCAGTTATGGAATCTTGTCTATATTCACGACTATTGCTTTAAACCCCATCAGCCCCTTAATCACCCCCTCCCGCAGAAAAAGAACAACAAAAATAGAAGCGAAATTAAACCCCCATTAGCCCCTACTCCCCCCCCCCGCGAGAAAAAGAACAGCAAAAAATATAAGCGAAATTAATACCCCATCTGCCCCTAATCACCCCCCCCCCCCACAAAAATAACAACAAAAAATAGAAGCGAAATTAAACCCCTCAGCCCCTAGTCCCCCCCCCGCAAAAAAAAGAACAACAAACAATAGAAGTGAATTCGGCAATTGAAATTTTTCTATGAAAAGTTTGTCAACACCTTCTTCGAAAAATGACAAAGCATATTTGCTTTGTGCAGCGAATCTTGTGAAAGCATATATCTTGTGACAGCGTAGTCACATGCCGCGTGTCACACTTTATAATAGTTTTCCTTTCAATTTTTTTCTTATGGTTGGATCATTTTCTTTCATCAGTTTCTATCTGGCTCAATATAATTTGTATTAAATTAGTAAATACAACAAAAAATTTTTCCCGCTACAATTTAATTCTTAATTTTTTTTTTTTTATGTTTGACTGATGATGTAAGAACTAAACTTTGCCAGAAAAGGCAAAAGAAATACGGGCATTTTCATAAATTGGGGTTTAATGCTATTAATTACATGCATAATTGTGCAACAGTTATTATGGAGATGGGTCGGCGGATTTTTGTGTTAATTTGGGGGGGGGGTATGATTCAGCCTCAAAAAGTACAATTTTACGTCCAAATTATCACTCTCCATTTGTTGACAGATAAATATATAGGGAGATTTAGTAGGGGGAGAATAAAAATTACTCCCAAATTCCGCTTTCTACTACTACTATTATAAACTCACCGTAGCACCAAGCCGCCTGAGGCCAACACAGTTACGCACACTCCTCTCCTCCATCCCAATTTTTACAAAGCCTCCCTCTTTACACCCTCCCAGGATGTTTCCATTTCCTTTAAATCTTTCTTTGCGACAATCTCCCCAAACTCCCCTTGATTTTGAAAATATACTATGAGACAGTTTTGAGGGAGCTACAGTGGGGGAGGGGGCACTTGCCTTGGGCCCATAAATTTTAGGGACGCAAAATTCCAACAAATAAACTAACGGTTATAATCATTTTGTAATTGTTGAATATGCATTAATAAAGTAGTGGGCACAGTTAATAAATGAAAATAATCATTAATCAATAATTAATTAATAGAATAAAAATAAATCAAAACATGAGAAACGATTAAATAATAATAATCGTATTAATTAAGTTTAAATAACTGATAATAATTAAATAACTTAAACAACAATTTAACAAATAATTACTAGTTAAACGAAAATGAACTGAAAATGATTTTTGTTAATAAATGAAAATTTTGTTTAAATTTGGCGTTACAAGTTTTTGGGAGACTGGTGGGCCCTAATCAAGATTCTGTCCCAGGCACAAGAGAGGGCAGAACCACCACTGCTGATACTCTACCTAAAATATGGGCTCTGGGGTATGATAAATTCCATCTTATTGCAGACAATCTTTGTCTGTAAAAATATTTTTTGCATTTTGTCTGTAAAAAGATTTTTCGCATTTTGGCCGGCATAAAAGTATTGTAACATCCAGAAAGCTTGATACTATCATTGTGTATATGCTACGCTGGAGTTCACACAAATGACCCACCTATGAGATGCTCAATAATTTAGATATTTTTCAAATTTGCAAAATCATTTGGCCAAATTGCCAAAGATAATTTCACATTTATTTTGTAAAACGGACCCTGTTTTATTTCTAATTACCTCCCCCCTTTCCGAAGGATAAATCCTGGAGGTAAAAAAAAAATTATAAATGGCATACGTCTACATCTCTCGTCTAAAACTTTTTATTCTAAGAAAAATGAGATTCAACAAGTTTGAAATGGCGACGATCCGATAGTTCAGACAAGGCCAATTCCCTCTTTACTTATTTTCAATAACAGAATATTTCACTTTTAGTCTTACAAATGGGATACTAACGCCCTATTTTATTAATTTCACACAAGTTATTTTTCTTTTGAAATACGAATCTGCAGTATTTCCAGTTTTTACGATCTAGAGTCACGGGTTTGAGAAAATTTGTTTAGAGCCTTAATTTTGAAAACGCACTTCTCATTTAAATGATTTCACACGGCTATGAGACTATCCTCTTGAGAAGCTGAGGTCGGTATTTCTTAGGAAATTCATTTTGTCGTTTTAAATTCCTACTTATATATAGGCTACCTTTAATATACTTTTCTATTTCAGGTTCTCTAATGTATCTGAACGAAGCAACTCTTTTGAATAACATCAAAGTTAGGTACTACAAAGATAAAATATATGTAAGTAACTACATTTCTAAATTTTATTTGACTCTTTAGCTTGACTGCTTAAATTTTTTTTTTGCTATTTCAAGAGACACTAGTATATTTCTCAAAAGTAGTTCTATAAGGTTCATGTTCCCTATGTGTGCTTTGGTATGTTATTTTTCTGCAGTCCTACATTGTTAATGTTTCAGCAAGACGACAATTGTGCTGTGTCTTGAGAATTAAAATATTTTTGAAATTTTGAAATATTTTTGAAATATTAAAACATTTTTGAAATGTGCTTTCTGTTCTCTTAGATTGTAAATTGCTTGAGAAGTGTGTCAAAATCATGCGAAATTAGTTAATCTTTCCTTATTTAAGCAAGCTTAGGCTATTCGCTAAAAAAGACCTTGCTACTACAACTACAAATAACTCACTGTACAGCCTAGGTATATATACAGTCATGAAAATTTGAATCAAGAGATGGGACACATCACAGCGCCATAAAGGGACAGTGGTCAGGGTTGTGAACTATTGATTAATTTCCCAATAGCGTATCGAAGCATAACAAAGGTATATAAGTTCCTTACTGTGTATGTGTGAAGGAGGAGCCAAGAAGAAATACGTGAGACATTCTGCATCCCAAGTTTTTCTTTTTTTTTTTTTTTTTTTTTTTTTTTTTTTTTTTTTTTTTTTTTTTTTTTTTTTTTTTTTAATGGAGAAAGTAGCAACGGTCATTACTGTATAGATTAAAAAAAAAACAACATTTTTTTTAACTCAAAGTAAGGGGCGACATTAAAACTTAAAACATACAGAAATTATTTATAAGAAAGGGGCTGTCCCCCTTATCGTCCCGCTTTTTACTCTCAAGTTTGACTCTTTGTTACAGTTCTACTTTTAAAACAATATTCCATTTTCATTAAGATTGTATGACTGTTAGGGGGTGTTTCTCCCTATTTTCTAAAATTTTCTCAGGCTCGCAACCTTTGATGGGCAAGACTAAACTTGATGGAACTTATATATTTAAAATTGACATAAAAATACGATTCTTTTGATGCAACTATTGTTATCAAAATCCCGTATTTTAGAGTTCCGGTTACTATTGAGCCAGGTCGCTCCTTACTTATAGTTCGTTACCATGAACTGTTTGATACCTATGCTACGACTCACTGCAGTACCCCAACACCAAGCCGCATGAGGCAAACAGAGCTATGCACGCTCTTCCTCTATCATAATTCTGGCTTAGTGAATCGATAGATCTTAAACTATTGAAACTTATTATATAAGTATCTTGTCCTTCTATTACAGCCTACAGCTATGGATTTAAACAATAAACGTGTTTGAATGAAACATAAACCATACTGACATCTGATGGTTCAATCGTGCTTATTGCTAGATACAAATTTATGCCTAATATTGGCATTATTTTTATATGAACTTAAATTTGATTCATTGAGAAACAGGCAAAATTTTTTAACAGGCATTAAATTCTGATTCTGAAGCATCCAAGTTTCAAGTGGAACATCGATTCTACGCCTTAAGCGTCATCAATGACTGGAGAATCTCCACCGTTTCTTTAATTTACAATTCAGATTTTTCTTTTCAGCCACTTTTGACATATTTTTAAATGCCATATACCTCATGAATGGTATGTCAGTAGTTCAATCGAGCTTCATCCTGAATATGAACTTAAAAAAACACCGGTAAAATTCTAGTTAATTGACTTCTTGCTATCTCAGAAAGGGTTTAGGTTAGGAAAATGAAACTTTCAGGGATGAATCTACAGACTAAAGTATGTCCCGGGAAGGTATTTTAAAGCATCTACCCCCATCTAGAGGGCCCTTACCTTTGATTACCTTTAAAAATATGTGTCTTATAAAAGTGAAACCTTGCAAAATAGATCTTCTGCTTAATGGAAGTAAACAAAATTGTTTTCAGCTTCATAACTTTGCTCAATTCTATTCTATTAGGTTTTAAAGATATGCAAACACATTTCCTAAATTAAAAAAAAAAAAAAAACATTGATATGGCTCAAAATTCTACTCAAATAACAGAAGTTGTATTTTCAGAACTAAAGGCAGAGAAAAAGCAACTAGTAACTGAAAATTAAGGTAAAATTTTGTTTTGTCAAAATTTGAATAGGTATAGACCTGTCATGTAGGCAAATTTCAGGGCCCTCTAGAAGGAGAAGGAGTGGAGATGGGTACTTTATAATACCTTCCCAGGACATACTTTAGCCTATAGACCCATCTCTGAAAGTTTCATTTTCCTAACCTAAGCCCTTTCCGAGATAGCAAGAAGTCAATTAACTAGAGTTTTACAAAAACACCATGCCTACGATTTTGAATACGAACTTCTTTGATTTATTGAAAAAAAGGCAAAAATTTTTTAAGAGGCATCAAATTGTGACTCTGAAACGTCAAGGTTACAAGTTAAACGTCGATTTTACGATTCTAATCAAATTCATTGAGGATCAGGCATAACTCTAGAAAAGGTAATTACTTGTAATTCGGAAACTTTTGTTTTAAAAGTTTCATCGTCCGTAGCCGTAATTTGTTATTCCGTAATTTTGTTTTGCAACCACTTTTCATAGTCCAATCGAACAGTTCGTTGCAACGACCTGTAATAATGAGCAACCCGGCTCAATAGCAACCGAAACTCTAAAAAATGGAATTTTGATACCAATAGATGTATAAAAAGAATCGGATTTCTATGCTGATTTCAGATACGTAAGTTTCATCAAGTTTAGTCCTAATTATCAAAAGTTACGAGCCTGAAAAAATGTGTCTTATTTTCGAAAAAAGGGGAAACAACCCTTAAAAATCACAGAATCTTAAGGAAAATCACACCATCAGATTCAGTGTATCAGAGAACCGTATCTGCACAAATGTGTAATTTTGTATTTTTTTTTAAAGCGATGGGCCTTCTAGGAATGCTAGTTTTTTTTAGAATTTTCTAAAGTGGTTTTCAAAAGTGGTATATTGGAAGCATATATAGTATCGCTTCAAGGGGGTGGTAGAGTAAACTCATACACTATTATGAATGATATACGGAAGTATTTACGCTTGTTTTAATTGAGCTGCCATGATTGTTCAGGCTTTTACTCGTAACAATTACAAAGCTCACCACTCCGTAGCTAGACAATCAGTAAAATTTGCATACATCTATGGGGACCTGTCTACCGCCTCTTCGGTTTGTTATTCGGTTCAAAACTCAATTCTTCCACATGACTTACCCATCCCAAGAAGGCACTTCTCTCCTAAACTTTCAAAATCTCCTTATTTTCGAGATATTAAATTTTACACCGCTCAATACATGTTCTCTAGTTTGGCCTTTTTCGCTGCTTGGTCTACCCGTAAACCACTAGTTTAACACAGAGGAAGACAACCACTCTACTCAGGGAGGGATCTAGAGCAAAATCTTGGGGGAGGCCCAATGTGACAAGGGTGCCAATGAACAAAATCTTGAGGGGCCCAGGTGCCAATAATTGACCAAATTGACAAACTTATTCCAAAAAAAGGAGTAAAAAAGAAGAAAAAAAGGATAAGAGGGCGACAAAAAATTCTTGGAGATGGCCCGTGGCCCCCCCGGCCCCTTGGATCCGCCAGTGCCCCCACTTGTCTAGGCTGCATTTTAACCACACAATCTACATCTATATGGATTTATCGAGCGAAAAAAGTTATTCCACATAACACTCCGGATCTGCCCAATGCCCACTCTCATCAGTAAATGAAGCATTGCCTCTCCACTAGACTTCGAAATTTTTGGGGGATTTTCCGTTGCATTTTTTTCTTTGGCTTTTTTGGCATTTTCATAGAAGTGTTTTCTTTTGCGTTTTCATTGAAAAAAAAAAAAAAACAACAAAAAAACATTGTCAACCTAGACTTTAAAAATTTTGTTTTGTCCCTCTCCTATTTTTCTGTAAATTAACACCGTGCAGAAATAAATATAAGCCTTTGACATTCCATAAAAGAAAATATTTGACCAATAAACGTCATAAGTTTTATCTACTGTCCTTAAACGAATGGCATTATTTTCGTCCATATCAAACAGTTCGTGGTAACGAACTGTAGTAAGGAGCGACCCGGCTCAATTGTAAACGAAACTCTAAAAAACGGAATTTCGATGCTAAAAGATATATCAAAAGAATTGGATTTTTATGCTGATTTGAAATATATAAGTTTCATCGAATTTAATCTTTGTCATCAAAAGTTACGAGCCTAAGACTTTGCCTTATTTTGAAAAATAGGGGGTAACACCCCCTAAAAGTCATAGGATCTTAACGAAAATCACACCATCGCATTCAGCGTATCAGAGAACCCTATAGAAAAAATTTCAAGGTCCAATCTACAAAAATGTGGAATTCCATATTTATTGCCATAAGACAAATCACGGGTGCGTGTTTATTTGTTTGTTTGTTGTTTTTTTTCCCCAGGGGTCATCGTATCGACCAAGTGGTCCTAGAGTGTTACAAGAGGGCTCATTCTAACGGAAATGAAAAGTTCTAGTGCCCTTTTTAAGTGACCAAAAAAATTGGAGGGCACCTAGGCCCCCTCCCACGCTCATTTTTCCCAAAGTCAATGGATCAAAATTTTGAGATAGCCATTTTGTTCCGCATAGTCGAAAACCATAATAACTATGTCTTTGGGGATGACTTACCCCCCACAGTCCCTGGGGGAGGGGCTGCAAGTTACAAACTTTGACCAATGTTTACATACAGTAACGGTTACTGGGAAGTGTACTGACGTTATCAGGGGGATTTTTTTTGGTTTGGGTGTGGGGTTCAGGGGAGGGGGCTATATGGGAGGATCTTTCCTTGGAGGAATATTTCATGGGGGAAGAGAAATTCAATGAAAAGGGCACAGGATTTTCTAGCATTACTATTAAAAAAAAACAATGAAAATATAAACATGAAAAAGTTTTTTCAATTGATAGTAAGGAGAAGCATTAAAACGAACAGAGATTATTACGCATATGAGGGGTTCTAAAAATACTTTAGCATAAAGAGCGAGGTATTTAGGAGGAGATAAATACTTCGCTCTTTATGCTAAAAAATTTTTAAGTAATTTCAACTATTTATTCTACGGCCTTTCTGATCCAGGGTTCATTCTTAAAGAATTGGGACAAAAGAAGATTTAGTGTGAAGAGCGAGGTATTAACGAGTGGACCAACCCCCTCATATATATAATCAAAAATATAATAATATAAAAGTTTGTTACGTAAGTTAATTTTTAAGTTACGTATATTTTTTATTAATAAAAACGTTCGTTAAAAATTAAAAGATCTAGTTGCCTTTTTAAGTAACCGAAAAATTGGAGGGCAACTAGGCCTCCTTCCCCACCCCTTATTTCTCAAAATCATCTGATCAAAACTAAGAGAAAGTCATTTAGCCAAAAAAAGAATTAATATGCAAATTTCATTTTAATAATTTTTGTACGGAGAGCCAAAATCAGACATGCATTAATTCAAAAACTTTCCGAAATTAAATAAAAAAACAAGCTTTTTGAAATGAAAGTAAGGAGCGACATTAAAACTTAAAACGAACAGAAATTACTCCGTATATGAAAGGGACTTTTCCTCCTCGACACCCCGCTCCTTGCGCTAAAGTTTGATTCTTTCTCGCAACTCTACTTTTTAAAACAATAAAAAAATTTAGCGTAAAGAGCGGGGTGTCGAGGAGGAAAAGCCCCTTTCATATACGGAGTAATTTCTGTTCGTTTTAAGTTTTAATGTCGCTCCTTACTTTCATTTCAAAAAACTTGTTTTTTTATTTAATCTTCAACACAATACAACCATCCAAACAAAACCTTGACAACGCCAAAACCAAACCAAGACTGACCGAATAATACAAACAACCAATTACACTTCATTCATTTCATTTCACATTTGACGTCACTGACAAGCAAGTAAAGCACTAAAGGAGTTTATTTCTGAGATGATTGCGAGGATAGCAGAGGCGCTTTTTTCTCATTCACAATTAGCGGAGCTTCACAACTTGACCATTTTTTCCCCCATTTTAACTGCTGGCCATCCAAACCGTTGGACAGGATGCGGATGGCTAACCTCGGAGAAGGGAGGGGGCTACTAATATTGCAGGCATGTGCTGCACGTTAAGGTAATTTCTTTTAAATTTATACTTCGTTTTTCTTCTTTCTTTTAAGTTACATTACTTTTATGCTTTATAATTGATATATAAGAGGAAGGAGGAGGAGTGTTTCTCTTTTGAAGGTGTGCTGCTAAATGTTGTTACTGACAGTAATTTCTTTTAAAATGTTGCTTCGTTTTTCTTCTTGCTTTCAAGTTGCTTTCAAAAATAGCCAGAAACGGCTCAGCCAGAAACGGCTATCTAGTTCTAAGATGCTCATTCTTTTTTTCATTTTTTCATTCTTTTTTTCATTCTATTTCTTTGTTTGTAATTGTTGACCCCCATAAAATCAAAAAGAATTGTCGTACGTCAAGATTGAAAATGCCCACAATTAAAGAGTAGAAATATGTAGCCAATCGAACAGGGACACATCTAAGGGTGGGTGTTACCGATTTTGAACCAATTCCACCCCCCCCCCCTTCTAAAGCATCGTAGACTCTTAAATTGGTCTTAAAATACAGGGGGAAAACTGTTTCTCCTAAACTACTAAAAAATGCTTCTATAACTCGTAAATTGGACTTGAAATAGGGGTAAAACATTACCCCCTCCCCCAAAAAGTTCTTTTGACATACTCTCCCACCCACCTCTCTCCCCCAAACAAAACTTCTGGATACAGTCCCGCAAGTATGCATATTTTTTTTTCTTGTGACATTCTACATTCAGCCCCCTAGTTTGTTCCGAATTTTATATTTATGAATAATTAGTCTCGTCTGAACTTTGGGTCGGGCAGGGATCGCATTACCTGTAGCGTTTATAAAAAAAATATATGAAACTTGTTGCTCATATGTCGGTTAGAGCAAAATGGAAAATTTACAGAACAAAATAGTAAGAACTGAAATACAGTAGCCTTCTAATTCGATTACCTACAGCACGGGGAACTCTCGCGTAAATTTTACAGGGAGAAGACAAGCGAAATCTTTTACAGTAAGGAAACAATGGCGTCTTTTTATAAAATTAAATAAAAAAACAATTTTTTTCAACTGAAAGTAAGGAGCGACATTAAAACTTAAAACGAACAGAAATTATTCCGTATATGAAAGAAGCTGTCCCCTCCTCAATGTCCCGCTCTTTACGCTAAAGTTTGACTCTTTGTAACAGTTCTACTTCTTGCAACAATAAAAAACTATTGATATCAAAATCCCGTTTTTTTAGAGTTTTGGTTACTATTGAGCCGGGTCGCTCCTTTCAAACAGTTCGTTACCACGAACTGTTTGAAAAAGTTTCGTATTTTTTGAATTATCAATAGTTTGCGGTGTTAACAAAAGTTAGGTCTTTCGAAGGTGGATTCTCGCGCAGCCCCACAGTTTGGGCGTGCATTTCTTACAATGTAGTTTGTCCCAAGCATCGGACAGATAACACAATCAAAACTTTTCGAATTTTTTCGACTCTTCTTCAATATGAATCAACGTTTGGATATGCAACTGGTTCGACATGGCATAATCTGCTTGCATCAGAGCGTATTTTGCACGCTGGTGTAATTGTTGGTATAGAAAATTCTCAAAACAATACCAGATTAAAGGAATGTCTCCCTACCCTATCATACCCCATTCTTAAGGTTTAGTCTCCCTGTGAAACTAGCAGTTTTATCACGAGTCTAAACCTGTATCTTGGCTTGTACCAAAAAGATAGAACCCTTATCTAATTGAACCACAGCTTAGATACCAATAGCCGCGCAATATTGGTATCTAAGCTGTGCATTGAACTGATTAAGGCCTCTTCAAAATGAAATTTAAATAATACAGGAATGCACGTTGTTCCGAAACCCGGAACAGGCTCAGATTTTACCAGAGATCAAATTTGTTATGGCGCGGGGGGAGCAACTGCCCCGATTTGCGCCCTCCCCATAGCTGAAATTTAGCAACTTAAAAAATTTTGTCAAAATTAAGATAGGTCTACATAATTAAAGTATCCACAGAAACAAATTAGTTTTCTTTAGTATAGCTTTACCTTTATGGTACTATATGGCCCATATAGTACCATTTTTCATACTCATTGCACTGTCATACATTTTTCACTTGACTTGGAAAACCGGGTCCAACTTTGCCACCCCCATCAGGATTTTAACGAAATTAATCTGCTGGATTTTATCATTTGCAATGAGCAGACACTGAAATCAGTTCCGTTTTACCGTTCCACCACTACCGGACGATCTTCTTTCTTCCATACTTCTTCTTCTTTTTTGGATTGTTTAAGAGTTTAATGAAGATTGTATAGGGTTCTTTTTCTTCTCCTTGACTGGATTAGTATGGAGACGCTTTTGCATAATCTAATCACCGGAATTAAATTTCAAGCGGGTTTGGAGTTTGCAGTTTTTTTCTCTGTGTGAATAGGGTTCGATTATTAGCCAATCAGAATATTCTATGAAAAATTCTGATTTGATTGGCCTTAATTAAAATTAAATACAAAAAAAAAACAACAAGTTTTTTTAACTGAAAGTAAGGAGCGACATTAAAACTTAAAACAAACAGAAATTACTTCGTATATGAAAGAGGCTTTTCCTCCTCAACGCCCTGCTCTTTACGCTAAAGTTTGACTCTTTCTCTTAACTCTACTTTTTAAGACAGTAAAAAAACTTTAGCGTAAAAAGCGGAGCGTTGAGGAGGAATAACCCCTTTCATATACGAAGTAATTTCTGTTCGTTTTAAGTTTTAAGTGTTGCTCCTTACTTTCAGTTACAAAAAACTTTTTTTTTTATTTAATTTCTGGGCGATTTTGAATTAATGCATGTTTTGATCTTGGATCTCCTCATATAAATAATTAAAACGAAATTTGCATATTATCTTTTTTGGGTTACATGGTTTTCTCATAGTTTTAATTGGAAGATTTTGAGAAAAAAACAGCCAGGGAGGAGGCCTAGTTGCCCTCCAATTTTTTGATTACTTAAAAAAGGCAACTAGAACTACCAATTTTTTACGAACGTTTTCATTAGTAAAAAAATATAGCCAACTGACAAATTAACTTGCTTAACGAACTTCTATATTCGTATGTTTTTATTGCGTAAATGAGGGGGTTCACCCCCTCGTCAATACCTCGCTCTTTACATTAAAGCTTAAAATTTATCCAAATTCCTTAAGATTGACCCCTGAATCACAAAGGCCGGTATTATGAGGAGGTAAACTCCTCATATGCGTAATAATTTCTGTTTGTTTTAATGTTGCTCCTTACTTTCAGTTGAAAAACTTTTCATATTTATTTTTTCATTGTTTTTTTAAATAATGCTAGAAAATCCTGCGCCCCCTTTATTGAAATTCTCTTGGCCCATGACAAATTCCTCCATGGAAATATTCTCCCAAGTAGCTCTAACAAAACTCTAAGAATCAATAGATTGATTTAAAAGGAAAATCAGAAGCTTAATGCCGGTCAGAATTTAAAATAAGAGCTCTGATTTACGATGTCATTCTAAATATCAAAATTCATTAAGATCCTATCACCCACTCGTAAGTTATAAATACCTCATTTTTTCTAATTTTTCGTCTCCCTTTAGCCCCCCAGATGGTCGAATCTGGGAAAACGACTTTATCAAGTCAATTTGTGCAGCTATTTGACACGCCTACCAATTTTCATCGTCCTAGCACGTCCAGAAGCACCAAACTCGCCAAATCACTGAACCCCTCCCCCCAACTCAACCAAAGAGAGCGAACCCAGTACGGTTCTGTCAATCACGCGTCAAGGACATTTGCTTATTCTATCCATCAAGCTTCATCCCGATTCCTCCACTCAAAGCGTTTTCCAGGATTTCCCCACTCCAACTCCCCCCAATGTCAAAAGATCTGGTCGGGATTTGAAATACGAACTCCGAGACATGAATTCTTTCTAAATATCAAATTTGATTAAGATCCGATCACCTATTCGTAAGATAAAAATAATCCAATTTTCACGTTTTCCAATATTTCCGGTTTCCCCCTCCGACTCCCCCCAATGTCACAGGATCTGGTCGGAATTTAAAATTAGAGCTTTAAAGCACAATGTCCTTCTAAATATCAAATTTTATTAAGATCTGGTCACCCTTTCGTAAGTTACGAATAACTCAATTTTCAAAATTACCCCCCCCCCAACTCTACCAAAGAGAGCAGATCCGGTCCGGTTATGTCAGTCACGTATCTTAGACAGGTTTTTATTCTTCCCATCCAGTTTCATCCTGGTCTCTCCGCTTAAAGTATTTTCTAAGATCCCCCCTCCCCCAATGACGCTGGATTCGGTTGAGATTTCAAGTAAGAGATCTGACGTACGAGATCCTTTTAAATATGAAATTTCATGAAGATCCGATCACTCCTTCGTAAGTTAAAAATACGTCACTTTTCTAGTTTTTCAGAATTACCCCCCCCCCCAACTACCCCAAAGAGAGCGGATCCGTTCCGGTTATGTCAATCATGTATCTAGGTCGTGTGCTTATTTTTCCCACCAAGTTTCATCCCGATCCCTCCACTCTAAGTGTTTTCCAAGATTTTAGGTTTCCCTCTCTTAACTCCCCCCCAATGTCACCAGATCCGGTCTGGATTTAAAACAACAGCTCTGAGGCACGATATCCTTCCAAACATCAAATTTCATTAAGATCTGATCAACCGTTCGTAAGTTAAAAATACTTCAATTTTTCTATTTTTTCAGAATTAACGGGGCCCCCACTCCCCCCAGATGGTCAAATCAGGAAAATGATTTCTAATTTAATCTGTTCCGGTTCCTGATACGCCTGCCAAATTTCATCGTCCTAGCTTACCTGGAAGTGCCTAAAGTAGCAAAACCGGGACCGACAGACAGACCGACTGACCGATAGAATTTGGGATTTCTATATGTCACTTGAATAATACCAAGTGCCATAAAAACGATCAGAAATTAAATAAAAAAAAATTTCAGCTGAAAGTAAGGAGCAACATTAAAACTTGAAACCGGCAGAAATTATTACGTATATGAGGAGGTTCGCCCCTTCGTTGTTGCTTCGCTCTTTACGCTAAAGTTTTTCAGTACTTTCAAAGAGCTATTTATTCTATTTAAACGCTTTGTGATTCAAGGGTCATTCTTGAAGAATTGGAATAAAATTCGAACTTTTGCGTAAAGAATGAGGTATTGACGAGGGGGCGAAACCCCGCCTATCTTTGCGCTAACTTGTTTTTTAGTGAATGTGATAAAACATCTAAAAACGGCAGTATTAAGCTGAATGAGACGGTTTCATTTTTGGGCTATCAAACAGTTCGTGGTGGAGCGACCCGGCTCAATAGTAACCAAAACTCTAAAAAATTGAATTTTCATATCAATAGCTACATCAAAAGAATCGCATTTTAATGCTGATTTTAAATATATAAGTTTCATCAAGTTTAGTCTTACCCATCAAAAGTTACGAGCCTGAGAAAATTTGCCTTATTTAGGAAAATAGGGGGAAACACCCCCTAAAAGTCGTAGGATCTTAACGAAAATGACACCATCAGATTCAGCTTATCAGAGAACCCTACAGTAGAAGTTTCAAGCTCCTATCTACAAAAATGTGGAATTTTGTATTTTTTGCCAGAAGACAAATCACGGGTGCGTGTTTATTTGTTTTTTTTTTTGTTTTTTTTCTTTTCCCCAGGGGTCATCGTATCGATCAAGTGGTCCTAGAATGTCGCAAGAGGGCTCATTCTAACTGAAATGAAAAGTTCTAGTGCCCTTTTTAAGTGACCAAAAAAATTGGAGGCCATCTAGGCCCCCTCCCACGCTCATTTTTTCCCCAAAGTCAACGGATCAAAATTTTGAGATAGCCATTTTGTTCAGCATAGTCGAAAACCATAATAACTATGTCTTTGGGATGACTTACACAATCCCTGGGGGAGGGGCTGCAAGTTACAAACTTTGACCAGTGTTTACATATAGTAATGGTTATTGGGAAGTGTGCAGACGTTTTCAGGGGGATTTTATTTTGTTTGGGGGTGGGGCTGAGGAGAGGGGGCTATGTTGGAGGATCTTTCCTTGGAGGAATCTATCATGGGGGAAGAAAAATTCAATGATAAGGGCGCAGGATTCTCTAGCATTACTATAAGAAAACAATGAAAAATAAACATGAAAACGTTTTTTCAAATGAAAGGAAGAAGTAGCATTGAAACTTAAAACGAACAGAGATTATTACGCATATGAGGGGTTCTAAAAATACTTTAGCATAAAGAGCGAGGTATTTAGGAGGAGATAAATACCTTGCTCTTTATGCTAAAGTATTTTTAGTAATTTCAACTATTTATTCTACGGCATTTCTGATTCAGGGGCCATTCTTAAAGAATTGGGACAAAACTTAGGATTTAGTGTAAAGAGCGAGGTATTAACGAGGCTACCAACCCCCTCGTATACATAATAAAAATATAAGGTTATGAAAGTTTGTTACGTAAGTTAATTCTTAAGTTACGTATATTTTTTACTAATAAAAACGTTCGTTAAAAATTAAAAGTTCTAGTTGCCTTTTTAAGTAACCGAAAAATTGGAGGGCACCTAGGCCTCCTTCTCCACCCCTTATTTCTCAATATCGTCTGATCAAAACTAAGAGAAAGCCATTTAGCCAAAAAAAGAATTAATATACAAATTTCATTTTAATAATTTATGTGCGGAGAGCCAAAACCAAACATGCATTAATTCAAAAACGTTCAGAAATTAAATAAAAAAAAAATAATTTTTTTAGCTGAAAGTAAGGAGCGACATTAAAACTTAAAACGAACAGAAATTAATCCGTATATGAAATGAGTTGTCCCCTCCGCAATCCCTCGCTCTTTACGCTAAAGTTTAACTCTTTGCCACAATTCTACTTTTTAAAACAATTAGAAGCTTTAGCGGAAAGAGCGAGGGATTGCGGAGGGGACAACTCATTTCATATACGGATTAATTTCTGTTCGTTTTAAGTTTTAATGTCGCTCCTTACTTTCAGCTAAAAATTTTTTTTTTTTTTATTTAATAATTTGAATAAGTTTAACATTGGATTTTGTGTCAAGTAGTAGAGCGCACACTTTCTCTCAGCCATGGCCTCTCTCATTTACTCTTGTAACGCATGTGCCTCTGAGGTGGTGATCAAGAATGAAGGCCAACTAGATGTATTCTTTCTAATTATTTTCTAAGATTTTCAGATAGTTATTTTGGGGTGGAAGAAATGCGAAATGAAATGTTTGTTTGTCCTGGACAAACGTTAGTTTATCCATATACAGAGTGAAAAAAAAAAATACAAACTCAAATACTGGCCAGTATACACATTACAAAAAAAATACAACATAAACTGGCAAGCAAATCTAAATTTTTAATAAAACTAAGAAAACCGCAAACAACCTTAATATTATGTAGGCATAAATTTTCTTTTTAAGATTTATAAACATATCTTTCCTTTGCAGACCTATGTTGCAAATATCCTTTTGGCAATCAACCCTTACAAAGAGGTATCAGGTCTTTATAGTAGAGAAACAATAAAAAAGTATCAAGGGAAGTCTCTAGGAACACTTACTCCTCACGTTTTTGCAATCGGTAAGTACTTTCATCTGTATGCAATTTTTTAGGACTAAGGGACTTGAGGCCGTAAAAAGAAAAGAAAAAAAAGACAACAGAATAAGATATAGAAGCAACTTACTCTTCATGTTTTTGCAGTTGGTAAGTACTTTCATCTGAATGCAATTTTTAGCAAAAAGGGATATGAGGCCGTAAAAAAAGACAAAATAGGCAACAGAATAAGATATAAATGCAACTACTAAAATTTTTAAGAATTAGCAATGAATTCCAAACTTTTAGAGAGTGACTGGGAAACACGAAACCATTACTGTATGAACTTAAAAATTCTTGTTTTTTCTCATTTTTTTGTTAAATAACACTGTTTAATATTATTTTTTGACGCTGGTGTTCTTTTATAGATTGTAATAAACATACTGCATTTTTTGCATTTGATCAGCATCGTTAAACCAACATTATTGAAGAATTAGGCTCATACAAGGATTGTCAAGCTCAATATTTGAAGGATCCAAAATGAGGCTCTTGGACTCATACCCGCTCTCCTATCTATTTTTTTCATTTTATACTAAAAAATTGCACCTAACGGTGATTGCCTTCTTCAATACAAATCTGAGGCTAGCTAGACAAAAGCGACATTCAAAACTAAAAGAAATTATGTACATATTTCATAAATTTTGGGCATGTAACGCGTTGTTAGAATCAGAGTCATAAATATGTTTTACCACATCTGACTCATTGTAAATACCCCCCCCCCTCCTGAATGTTTTAAATCAAAACAGGCTAAGTGCATATTTCGCAAGTAGTGGATGTGTTTCGCCTTGTTGAAGTCTAGCAAGAAAATGTAATGCGTATGATTGAACGGCCCAGAGCGGGGCTCTTCTATCTGTACCCCTCAGCGACCCCTTAGCTTGTTCCCACATCCAACTTTCCTTATGTAGTGGTGTATTATTTCTGTCGACAGATTATTTAGCAAAGGGTGCGGCATGAATAAATTTTGACTGCAAAAACCATAAGGGTCGCAGTGTTTATGGTTCAACCAATGCTTTTATTTGCGAATTTTTTATTGTTGATATTGCCTATATTGCTTATACTGGTGAGATTGATGTAAAAATGATGCTAATATTGTAAACTAGGAGCCCAAGGTTATTGTAAACCCACTCCTACCACTATTAATTCCACCTCAACTGTTACGATCGCGTTTTTGGGTATTAGTTAGCATTAATTGTTGTTACTAAAACCTATTAGCCAATATTAATCCTATTAATATATACATATTACAACATATACAACATACATTTCAATTAAAAAAAGGATCGTATTCAAATTAAAGCTCCTTTTTCCATTGAACGCAAAAGCGATTTTTTTTTTCTAGTTAAAAAGGGAAAAAAATTCTTATAAATAATTTTCAAACTTAAACTAGCAGGAACTACTAGGAGTGCTATTTGAAATCTAAAATTAACATAAATTACAACTTAAATTGAAGTCTGGCTTCAAACACACATTAGTTACTTTAAATTAGGGTCATTTTTCACCCCTGCAACCCCCAAACAACTAGACTTTCATTTGCGCTTGACTAAAATTAAAATTGATTTTTTTACGCTGTTCTGATTTTTATATGTAACATGATAAGAAACTAAATACTGCTAAAACTTACAGGAATTCTTTTTGTTTAACAGGCGAAAAATTTTTCACAATCATTTCAGTTTTATTGTCCAAATATTTTACCAAGTTTCATCTATGGTTTCATCGTTTATAATCTATTCCTTTCATATGTATAGAAAATCGATTGGTTGTATTGAAATGACTGTATCGAAAATCAATAGATAGAAAATCTTTCCATAAAGAATACCCATTGGCAGACAAGATAAAATATCTTAAAATTCATGTCTAAAAAATTTCGTCTCAATAAAAGACAGGGAAGGACTATTAGTAGACTTGCGACGGTTTTCTTCGAATTGATAAGATATGATAGTTCAAAAATTTTGCTTTCCGTGCTTATGAATCATAAGAAATGAACTATAATGCAAATCGAAGTCCAAAATGCTTATAGCTTTAGGACTTTCTTTAGTATTGAACAAAAAAACGGTAAAAAATCCTTAATAAGACCCTGATTTCCCCTATACTTTCTAATATTGCTGTACAATTTGCTTGCTTGCTCGCTTTTGTAATTCTCCCTCCAGAAATGTAGCATCTGATTAAATTCAAGTGCACTTCACTTTCCATTGGACTTGTAATAATAACAATAGCAATAATTTATTAATAAACCGCTAATAAATACAGAGAAAAACCGAGCACAAAGAAAAAAGAAAAGAAAGAAAAACACAAAATAACACAAATACAAAAACTCAACAATTGAACGAAAAGACGGATGAGCCCGTGGTGCCGCATGAGCTTGCCAGGGGCTGACTTTAGCAACTTGATGTTAAGCAACTCAAGCTTATTTATCATATCAATTGGAATATAATTATGAATAAGTTTTGATTCCAAATGCGTGAAGGCAAATAGAGAAGGAACTTAAGATATCGAAAATAATATGAGCGCAGGTGCCTATCATCCTAATCACGTTCTAACATAACCCATGTTTAATAAATATTTTCCTATAATTTCAAAGCCCTGGCAAAATGTTTCAACTCCCCCCTGTTCGAAAAGGCCTGGGAGAAGGTTTATGTAGCCATTCCAAAAAAAAAAATTAGAAAATAAGTGTATCTCGACATTTTTGAACAGTTATCTTCAAAGCATCCGTAAAAGATTAACTTTGAAACAAAATTACCGATTTTGGTTTATCTTTCTATTCTAAGAATTATCGTTTCCGAAAACTAAGTTCTTATCTCTTGCGTCACTATTAGTCATATGTGGGAGTTTTTCAGTTTCAGGGCTTGTCGTTTTGTAAATAGATTTCATTTTTTTAATTATCGATCGAAAGCTGTTAAAATCTTCCTTATGACTTTCTGCATTACCAACTTCTCTCATTTGTATATTAAAATCTATTGATTTTGAGAACCTTGAGGTGTCAACAGGCTGCTTTACCATATCAAATCTTTGAAAATGTGTATGTGTTTCCAACCTTTCACCATTATCTAACACCCTGTCTATGACTTCTTGCTTCCTAATGATTTTCAAATCTTCAGATATTGAATCATCTTTGCTTCTTAGAATCATCAGATCGTTTGAATCATCATCAATACTATTAATTAAGGCCGAATCGCTATTGAATTGAGTATACATGTTATTTTCAACAATATATGAATCTCGATATAACTCTTTCTCTGTCAAGATATCAAAGGTTGATCCCCAGTTCCGGTCTTTTCCAAACACTGGCCTGGAATCTAAATATTCTAGCTGTGCACAATGAATGATAATGTCTTTTCTATATCCTCTTGATGAAGTCAGAGGATTTCCCGATAAATTCAGAACATGCAAGCTGGGCATTTTGCCAA
This sequence comes from Artemia franciscana, assembly GCF_032884065.1. Classification (NCBI taxonomy): domain Eukaryota; kingdom Metazoa; phylum Arthropoda; class Branchiopoda; order Anostraca; family Artemiidae; genus Artemia; species Artemia franciscana. Next base: position 762,978 of record NC_088864.1, read on the forward strand.
ACAACAAAGAAGTCATACGTAAATTAGAAATTCTGTTGTGACCAATGTCCAATATACTCAGGTTTTTGCACTCAAGGAGATCACCTATTGAATATTCATCAAGTTCATTATGATTCACGTTTAATGTATGTAAGTTTTCCAAGCATTCTATGTTTTTCAGTTCAGATATCAAATTGTAGCTCAGATCTAGTGATACTAAATTCGTTAATTTACTCACACCTGAAATATATTTTATTTTATTGTGCTGCAGAAATAAATTTGTTAGTTGAACAAGATGATCAAGATTCTCAATTTTTTCAATTTCATTGTTTTGAAGCCAGAGACTTTTCAAGTTGAAATAGGGCTCAAGGTTTTCTATATTTTGTATATTTTCATATTGGAGATATAGAGTGTCGTTTAAGTGTGCAGTCCTATAAAGCGAACGTCGAACACAAATTTGCTCCAAAAACTTTCGGTCCAACCTGAAAATAATCCATTCAAATTAGCGGAAGTACAACAAAAAGTATAGCTGCTTATCATGCTTGAAAATATGGCAGATAAGGTACATTTTGTCTTTGCCGGGGTTTGCAGAACCGTTTTCCCATTAAAATCTTGGAGATTTAGGCACAAAGACACATATTGGTGACTAAAAACTAGCACTTGTAAACAAAGGTGGATCTGGAGAAAAATCTTGGGGAGGCAAGGTTAAAAGAGGGCCAATAATTGACAATTTTATTTTTTTAAAATGAATGAAAAATACGGAATGAGGGTACCAGAAAAATATTGGAGGGGGGATCCCTCGGCCCATTGGAGCCGTTGGTGTTTGCTAACAGGGGCCATCGGGCCCATTCCATCCAGATTTTGCGATGTTAATGATTTCCCTACAAATAAATGCTAAACTTCGAAGAAGTCAAGGTTAGCCCTGATTTCAGTTTCTTCGATCTGGATTATGCCAATGATGTTGCTCTTCTTGGCGAAACCCAGACCTTGCTTCTGAAAGTCTCTGAAGTTCCTGCCCCCGTGGGGCTCAAGATGAATGTTGACAAGACTAAAGCTATGTCTAATGTCCCGGATATAAGCTCTATCCCTATAACCCTTAACCAAATGGAGATTGAAGTTGTCAGTAAATTCAAGCATCTCGGATCATAAATCAACATCAATGGCGGATGTAGCGAAAAAATCCAATGTCGCATTGTATCAGCTTCCGCTGTCTTAGCACAGCTGTGGAAGCCACTATGGACAAGGAAGGAAATCCATTGGAATACGAAATCCGTATTTGCGATGCCCTAGTCCGATCAGTCATCCTGTACGTCTGCGAGATGCAGCCCTGAAAAGTCGCCCAGGCAGACACCTTCAGCACTTTTGAACACAGATGCCTGAGGAGCATACTAGGGCTACGCCTTAGCGACCGAATTCCAAACACGACCATCCGCCAAAGATGTCACAAGAAGCACGACACACATGATCAAAACTATCATTCGACGCCTCCGCTTTTCCTGGTTCGGCCATGTTTTCCCAAAGACTGGCCGAGACTTTTACAAATCAAAGCCTCCACCGTTAAGCAGCACTTGATTGGAGGAAACGACATGCAAGACAAGCCAAAACGTGGCTCAACACCGTCAAGTCTGACATCGAGCTGATTGGCGGATTCCGAGACCTGGTCGGAGATGGACCCTTCATGGCTTGAAATTATCGCCCCATTATCGCACCGCAACCTGTGAAAATCAACGGTCTGCCAGATCCTGTCGCCAGGGAGAGTTACATAGCTTCTGTCCTAATGCAAGTACAAGTAAGTAATGCCTTGTACCCTCTGTAAAATTCGCCAAATCTTTGCTTATTTTCAGTCTTTGTCCCACTGCTCTAGAATATCTGCCCATCTTGCTATGGACCTGCTGCAAACTCCCATTCTAGTTTGTTTCTATCTGATTCCCTTCTACTAAAATAATGACTGTCCTTTTAAGTGTATCTGGGTTGAAGTGGTCATAGTACCCGAAAATTTAAAAACGCTTTTTGAAGAAAACTGTCTATTAAGAAAAATTGTCCATTTAAAGTTGATTCAGGAATGGTAACTATGAGTTCGATGTATCTTAATGGTAAGAGTTTATTGTGAAAATGAATTCATTGTGATTTCGAAGGATAGCCTAAAAAGTGAAAACCCTCAAAAACGGTGTCAAACCGAAAATTAGAATTCCACCATTGGAATTGCCATTGTGGGCTTTTTTTTCACCGCTAGCAGGGCATTCGGGCATCATAAAGAGCTGTTTAAGGGCTCATTTGAAAAAAAATTCTACATCTTTGTGGTTTTTGTAAGTTATGATATTAAAAATAAAATACAATTTTTGACAAATATCTATAAAGATCCTATATATTCTGATCAATCATATGCTCAATCGGGGGGCATTTTTAAGACAAACAAGTCTTATGAACAGTGAGATTCGAGCAACAAAATAATAGTTTTTCTTAATCGAAAAAAGATTTAAGGAGATAATCAAGGATGATTTTAGTAGAATTGAGCAGTATCGTTCATCAAGGCACATCAGGGCTGGCAATAATATAGCAAACTTATGTTATTTTTTGTGTACACAAAGCAGTTCATCTAGTACTTGGTGGCCTGTCTTTATTCCCCTGAAATATATCCCCACGCGGAAAAAAACCTACTGAAAATCCCGTTCCACGGAAAATACCTCCCCTCCGTGGAAAATACAACTGCGTAAAATATCCCTTGCAGAATATCCTCTCTCGGAAATACATCCCCCCTGCGGATGGTTGGTCTCCAATCACTTTCGGATTATAATAGGAGAATAGAACTCTCAGTTTCTCATCTGATGAGCACCCTCCGAAGTTTCTGCGATCATGAGGAAGAGGTAGGGATGAGGAAGGGGCAGCCCTCCACCTATACTGACTAAATTCCACTCTTTTTAGGGTTTAATGTTGCTCTTTACTTTCATAATAACAGCGAAGACCAAAAGTATTCCCAGAAATCATAAGGGATTATATATCAGTTTGACATTTTTGACGCGTTTTTAAAAGTTTATTTTGGTATTTTCCAGGGGGGGGGGTATTTTCCGGAGTGGTAAATGCCTAGAACCCTAGTACTCAATGCGGGGAATCTCCTCTTGTAGCTAATCTGACCGTACCTTGTTTCTGCATGTTTGCCATATTGACTTTGCAAATGGCGGTACCAGTATAAATAAATCAATGGAGGGTGGGTAGTCGATGTGGTTTTAGAAAACAGTCATTGATACCACATTAAATCCCTCACTAAGAGGTTGTAAAGTTACCCAATTGGTGCTACAGCCCACTCTTGAGGCCCTGTTTTGGATCCTGTGGAGTGGTGCAAGAAGCCCCTAAAAAAGGGCATCTTTATTCGACAATTGGTACCAAATTTGTAAACAGGCTACCTTAATTTTTGGATAGGTAGGGTTTTTACGAAGGAAATGTATATTGCGGCCAAGCCTATAATAGAATATCATAGAGTTGAAAGTTAATTATAAATTAATGACGATATTTCAGCTTCTTCCAATATTTGGAAATGATGTTCCAAAATTAGGGATACCGCCTTGGGAAAGTCATTTATATGGGTTCTCTTGTATTATTATTGATTTTATACAAATTTGCTTGTATTGAAAAAGTAAGGAAACTATAGCCGTAAATTGTTCGCAGAAAAATGAGGAAAAAGATTATGTACCATGCAGATTGTATAACTTATATGTATATTATGTAGATTATGATTATGTAGCTTATAGCATAACTCGTGGAAAATGAAAACAAAAGTATTTTTTTTATTTACTTGAAAATGTGTCTAAGGATCTTCGCTATAGTGTATCCTTTAAACAGATAGAAATATATAATACAATTAATGCTTCTAATTGTCGAAACAATCAATTAACTATATGCAAATTAAAGAATAAAACCAATTGCTTTTCTTGGATGTTAGGAATAATGAGACTGAGGCAGCCTTTAGCCAAAATAGTTGCCAACTTGCCTGATTTTGACGCACTGTTGAGTATCCTTTTTCCAACTCACTCTTCTTACAGCTGCCTCTCTGAGCTAAGTCAAATTTTCTAAAAAATTGACTTTCTAAAATAGAAAAGAAAATATACTCACTTTCCCATTGCTTGATCGTAATTTCGTTTATTCGACTGTTACTATGGATATAAAAATCAACAACCTACGTGCAACATAGCTCTGGCTAGCTTACTTGTCCGCGCAATAAGCTAACCAAGAAGAAAAGAATAAATGGAAATTAATGCGTGATTCTAATGGTAAATTCAAACATGCTGATAAAAGGGTACCTCAGTCTTGAAAAATATTTATGGAAAAGCATTGTAGCTTTTATGGAAAAAAAACTCTATAATAGAGGAATATTTGAAATTAGAGGATTTGTCACCAAAGATTAAATTTCATTTCTACTTGATGAAATAATGGTCGGAGTAGGATTTTTCCTGGGCAAGAAACACTTTTTGCAACCAAAGACATTGTCTTTTCCAGCATGTCTGAACTTACCATACTTAAGTATCCTCTTGTGAAGTTACTTTTTTCTGAACTTGCGTTTCCCATTGCTTTAAATTATGCTGCATGATAACTTTAAAGATTATAGGATACATTTTCAAGTTTTCAGCAACACCAATGCTACTCAGTCTGATCACTGAATTTAGCAACTTTGACCTGCATCTGAATATTTCTTTTCTTCAATAATTCTGGAAAAACGTGAAATTTTCGCTGCAGTGAAGCCGTGGCGAAATGAGCTTTTTACAATTGAGGTGTTTAGAAAGATGAGGAAGATATCAAATCTTAGAACTGAAGCCCAAAATAATGATAGATGCCAGTTTTATTTCCGAAATCTTGGCTTTTTGACAATTTGGGACATTTATCTCTGTATCCCCATGTTGTACGAACTGTCCAAGTAGGATAAAATGAATTCGAACATAAATATTTTTCACACATTTAGAAATTCTGTACGCACGTTTAAGCGCTATCAACCTACACATTTATTATATTGTTATCAGTTTTCTATGGAGGAGAATTCCCGTGAGGGATGGGAACTTTTCTAAGAGAAATTTGTCCGATCAGTATATCTTTGGAAAACGCCCATTTTTCGTTACTTTCATGTAAAAAGAAATATATTCTATCTATATTGAGATATATGATCTATATTGAGAAATATATTCTAGGTTCTTTCCAGCAGAATTTTCTAAGAATGGTCTTAGCTATTCGCTTGAGCGACGATAAGCTAGACGGAACTTATCTGCTGAACAGAACATCCTCAAGAAGTCAAGTTAATGAAACATTCAAAAGATGATGATAATATAATACTTTAGAAACAAAATTATGGAAACTATGGCATAGAATTATGGCGTGCAGAATATATTATTTTAAACACCTAACCTAACTTAGCTTAACCCCTAACCACCTCTAAATATTAAATATTCAATTAAAATGTAATCACATAGTTTTCTCGTTCAAAATAAGCAAATCATAATCGGATCGAACCAGTTTTGTTATTTCTTAGACACCATAATTCTTGAGGATGTTCTGTTTAACAGACAAATACCAATAATGTTTTTCGATCCCACCAGGTGTTAATTAAAAAAAAGGTTAAGGTGGGTAAGTTAAGTTTCACGGGGAAATAGTGACAATAAGCTGTGAAAACGGTACTTTGGGGGGACCATATAAGAAGAAGTGGGAACTCAACAGTAGGCATTAAGGACAAAAGCTGGCAATAGAGTTGCAAACAATGAAGTGTACACTGCCTTTCCCTCATACAAAAACAAGAACTTAAGTTTTAATTGAGACTTTTTGCGAAGGCAATGACTTGAATGAAAGCTTTGCGAATATTTCGGCTGTATATTCAACACTTGTCTTCAGCAAAGACTAAAATAAGTAAAAACTGTTTTAATTAAAGAGAACCATACAAAAATCTAAAAAACTCTGATTTTTGTAAACATGCACACAGAAAGGGGGCTGAGCGAGAACTATCTGAAGGACCCTCCCCCTTCAAGAAATAGTAAAAGATTGGCCTTAGAATTTCTCGATTTGAGCCCACTCGTCCCAGGAAAATAGGTAAGATTCTCCTCCTATTGAGGACTTGGCTTGATTACACATATTGCTTTTAACTTCTATGTTCTTTTCATTTCAGCGGACAAAGCATTCAGGGACATGAAAGTATTGAAGCAATCTCAGTCAATCATAGTATCAGGAGAATCAGGAGCAGGAAAAACTGAATCCACAAAATACATATTAAGATATCTGTGTGAGTCGTGGGGCACAGGTGCTGGACCAATTGAGCAAAGAATTCTCGAAGGTAAGGATTAGGGACGTAAGGAAGGGGAGTGGGGAAGAGGGTAATGGCCCTTGTATCCCTTCTCTATGGATCCTACAATTTGTCAATGATTTCCTGTAGGTTTTGTAAGCTCACCTGCTTTTGTGTTTTTTTAACTTGTACCCCTAAAAACAAGTATGTACGCACCTGCCCGGTAATAATACTAATATCATAAGCAGAAGAAAACTTTCATTTCAAATAAAGGTAGAATAAGTCGAATGTTTGAAACAACGTATTTTTCAATTAAGCATTATACGAGTATTAGGCAAAGTATAATCACAGCATTTTAAAACAATATTTTTAAATTAAGTATTACATCAGTATTAGGCAAAGTATAATCACAAGATTTTGAGACAAAAGTTGCAGAATTTACCAGGTCAAGGTTATTGTATTCTAATATGTAGGCTACGTTAAGACCATCCTCCGATCACTCTAAATGTTAAAACGGGCACTAGAACTTCTGATCACAAATCCAATGAGCCCCTGGTCAAGGTTGTTATATTCTAATATGTAGGCTACGTTAAGACCGAGTATGTCCAATCAATATCTTAAAAAGATGAAGAAAAAAAACAGTATTTTACGGCTATATGGTATATGCTACCATATAGCTACCATACCATATAGCTACCATATATACCATATAGCCGTATGGTATACGGCCATATCCTATATGGCTATATGGTGTGCGTTTGCGACTATGTAACAGGTAACAGAAGCTCTGTTTTGGTGACTATCTCAATTCATCTTGAGTGATTATGCGTTAAATTCCATACCCAGTGATCACTTGAAAGAATTTACGGCTATAATATACGTTTCTGTGGCTATGTGAATTGAATCGATGCCAATTTTATGTTTTCCTCCATTAATATTCGGAATATTTTTGATTTCTTCATTCTTGAATTCCTTTTAGCTGACGTAAATTAATATTACTTTCTTAGTATTCATTAACAGCAGTCTGTAGAACTACTTAAATTAGTAAGAAAATGTTGGGCGCTGGATCGGCGAAATTAATTTTATGGATCTACTGATCTACATTAGTAGATCATAACTAGTTAAATCAGTTAAGATATTATGGACATTATTAAAGCAATGTTTTTTTGGGGGGAGGGGAATTACAATTCTTTATTTTGAAATCATGTTATTTTAAACGAATTACGGTTTCTTTAACGTAGATAATCCAAGTGCTTTTTTAAAAACTAATTCAGTCTTGAAGCTTTTTGCTATTCTAAAACAACACGGAATAACACTCCCTCGAGTTTGAAAACAGCCAATTTTAAAGGGCTTAGGAATTCTTTGTAAAGCTAAGAAAAAAGATTAATTCTATTTTCCCTAGTTTCATATCATTTTAAACAGTTCGTGGTAACAAACTGTAAGAAAAGAGCGACCCTGCTCAATAGTAACCGAAACTCTAAAAAACGCAATTTTGATACCAATAGATACATAAAAAAAATCAGATTTGTATGCTTATTTCAAATATATAAGTTTCATCAAGTTTAGTTTTACTCATAAAAAGTTACGAGCCTAAAAAAAATTGCTTTATTTTCGAAGAAAGCGGAACCCCTAAAAGGCATATAATCTTAATGAAAACCACTCCATCAGATTCAGCATATTAGAGAACTCTAATTTAGAGGTTTCAAGCTCGTATTTGCAAAAATGTGGAATTTTGTCAGAACAAAGATCACAGATGTGTGTTTATTTTTTTTTTTTTCCATGGGTGATCGTATCGACCCAATGGTCCTAGAATGTCGAGAAAGCCCTCATTCGAATGGAAATTAAAATTTCGAGTGCCCTTTGTAAGAGATCCGAAAATTGAAGGGCAACTAGACCCCCTCCTACGCTCATTTGTTTCCCAAAGTCACCGGATCAGAATTGGAGATATCCATTTTTCAGCATAGTCGAAAAATCTAATATCTATGTCTTTGAGGACAACTTAATCCCCCAGACTTTTCAACTGAATTTTTTATGAGGAACACAGATTATTACGTACATAAGGGGGGTTCTCTCCGTCGTCAATAACGTGCTCTTCACACTTAAGTGGTTTTTAGTACTGTCAAAAAAGCCATTTATTCTAATTAAACGGCCTTTGGGATTCAGGGGTCATTCTTAAAGAATTGGGACAAAATTCGAACTCTACCGTAAAGAGCGAGGTGTTGACGAGGGTTTACCCCTTCATATACGTTATACGTAATAATTTCTGTTCGTCTTAAGTTTTAATGTTGCTCCTTACTTTCACTTGAAAAAAACTTGTTTAAAGTATTTAATTTTTCCTTTTGACAATGTTAAAGCAACATGGAATAACAATTCCTTGACGTTATTTTAAAGGGTTTAAGGCTGTCTTAGCGTATCTAATTCGAGACTATAATATTTTTTTTAGCTTATCCTGTCCTTGAAGTTTTTGGCAACGCTAAAGCAGCGTGGAATATTGTTTTGGATTATTGTCTTGTTTTTAGGATTTTTCTCTCTCTTTCTCTCTCTTTTCTTCTTTATTTTCCTTTTTTCTTTCCCACCCTTTTTGTCTTTTTTTGTTAATGAAGTTGATATGTTTGTCATTGAATGATTATCAGCCATTGCGAACAAGTCTTTAACTTTCTAAAGCGGCTGATTTGGTTCTTTTGTATATTGATTATAGATATATATAAATGATATATTCTCTCTCTCTAAAAAAAGAATAACAATCCCTTGAGTTAGAAGAGTATGTTATTTTGCAGAGTTTAAGGCTAATCCTGTCCTTGAAGCTGTTGGCAACGCCAAATCAACGTGAAATAACAATTCCTTGAGTTTCAAGATCACGTTACTTTAAAGGGTTTTAGGCTGTCATAACGTATCTAAATCGAGACTAAAATCTTTTTTAGCTAATCCTGTCCTTGAAGCTGTTGGCAACGCCAAATCAACGTGAAATAACAATTCCTTTAGTTTCAAGATCACGTTACTTTAAAGGGTTTTAGGCTGTCATAACGTATCTAAATCGAGACTAAAATCTTTTTTAGCTAATCCTGTCCTTGAAGCTGTTGGCAACGCCAAATCAACGTGAAATAACAATTCCTTGAGTTTCAAGATCACGTTACTTTAAAGGGTTTTAGGCTGTCATAACGTTTCTAAATCGAGACTAAAATCTTTTTTAGCTAATCCTGTCCTTGAAGCTGTTGGCAACGCCAAATCAACGTGAAATAACAATTCCTTGAGTTTCAAGATCACGTTACTTTAAAGGGTTTTAGGCTGTCATAACGTATCTAAATCGAGACTAAAATCTTTTTTAGCTAATCCTGTCCTTGAAGCTGTTGGCAACGCAGAATCAACGTGAAATAACAATTCCTTGAGTTTCAAGATCACGTTACTTTAAAGGGTTTTAGGCTGTCATAACGTATCTAAATCGAGACTAAAATCTTTTTTAGCTAATCCTGTCCTTGAAGCTGTTGGCAACGCCAAATCAACGTGAAATAACAATTCCTTTAGTTTCAAGATCACGTTACTTTAAAGGGTTTTAGGCTGTCATAACGTATCTAAATCGAGACTAAAATCTTTTTTAGCTAATCCTGTCCTTGAAGCTGTTGGCAACGCCAAATCAACGTGAAATAACAATTCCTTGAGTTTCAAGATCACGTTACTTTAAAGGGTTTTAGGCTGTCATAACGTTTCTAAATCGAGACAAAAATCTTTTTTAGCTAATCCTGTCCTTGAAGCTGTTGGCAACGCCAAATCAACGTGAAATAACAATTCCTTGAGTTTCAAGATCACGTTACTTTAAAGGGTTTTAGGCTCTCATAACGTATCTAAATCGAGACTAAAATCATTTTTAGCTAATCCTGTCCTTGAAGCTGTTGGCAACGCCAAATCAACGTGAAATAACAATTCCTTGAGTTTCAAGATCACGTTACTTTAAAGGGTTTTAGGCTGTCATAACGTATCTAAATCGAGACTAAAATCTTTTTTAGCTAATCCTGTCCTTGAAGCTTTTGGCAACGCTAAAACAACACGTAATAACAACTCCTCCCGGTTTGGCAAGTTTATTGAAATACATTTTAGCGACAAGTGTGCTGTTGTGGGTGGACATATATCACATTACCTATTGGAAAAATCAAGGATCTGTTTGCAAAGTCCAGAAGAACGGAATTACCACATTTTCTATCAGCTGTGTGCAGGAGCTCCTGATTCCATCAGAAATAAGCTGAAATTAGGAAATCCTGACGAGTTCCAGGTAGGCTAGGTTTGGTATTAGGTAATACGTGGGTAACATACCTTGGTAATATTAGTGTCATAAAATACATAATACGTGCAGTAATAACTTATCAATGTTGCAATTCGTGATTTCTAGTGATTTGTGGTTAGTGATTTCCTAGCTAAGATTGGAAATTTAGACGAGTTCCAGGTAATTTAGCTAGGTATAGTACTAGGTACTATGTAGGTAATGTAACAGGGTAATAATGTTTTGTTAAATAAATAATACTTGCGGTAATAATTTATCTAGATGGTGCTAATGGTATTTAGTTATTCGTGGTTAGTGATTTTCTAGCTGAGATTAGGAAATCCAGACTAATTCTAGTTAATTTTGGGTAATAAGGGGGTAGTATACCAGAATATAGATGGGGTCGTAAAGCGGGTAATTCGCGTGGTAATAATTTTGCAGGGAAAATGTCAAGACCATTATGAATGTAGTGCAATGATACCCGGTAAGATGTGTAGAAATAGGGTAAAAGACAAGAAACTCTAACTCAATTCTGAATTAGCTGAGATTAGTAACCGTGGATTAGCTACAGGTATTTAGTTTAGCATTATGTAATATACATGTAAAACAACAGGGGAGTGATGTGTATTAACAGTTGCGGTAAGATTTGGTAAAAAAGCTGTAAATGCGGTAAAAAAGATTGTGAAAAATTTGTCAGATGTTTTCCAGAGGAATTATCTACGGAGAGTTTTGGGTGCCCATTCGGCTGACCGTGCGTCAAACGACAAGCTGTGCAAAAAAAATGGGTTCTATCCCACCTTCTAGGGCTATAATGAGAAAATGGTTGAGATAGCTAGGACACGTTTTGGAGGTGCAGTATGATGGATTGTCAAAAATCGAACTTTTTGGCCATCCATCTAGGGCCAAACAAAAAGCAGGTCGCCTTTTCCAAAAAAGGGGGATAGGTGCGGTAAGGGAGGATTTAAAGAAAAACTGGAAACTTCTTGGGAGGGGGTGAAGGGGAAAGCTTTCAGTAGATTGGGATGGAGGAGGAGCGTGTGTAGCTGTGATAGCCTCAGGCAACTTGGTCATACAGTGTAGTAGCAGTGCAGTCATGTAGTACTAGTAATATTAGTGGTAGCACTGACCAGGTAGTATGTGTATTAGATAACAAAACTATGGGAACAGTTTCTTTGATAAAATTGTTTATTAATGGTACTAATGGCCCTAGACTCAATTAATCCTAGATAAGCTGAGATTAGGAAATCCGAATAAGCTTTAGGTAAACTGACCATTCTTAGTGCTAGGGTACATTTGGGTAATATACTAGGGCCATAATTCGTTTATAGATAATTTGTGGTAATATCTGTATTATACGTTGTGATAAAACCGAGGTGATATGTGCACAGGGTAATAATGTACACGCAGAGTAATATTTCTATTAATAGCATCAAATGTTTTGATAGCATAAAAAAAAAAAAAAAAAAAAGGTAAAGGATACGGCATTAGACTTTACGAGTCCGTACCGGCGTTGCTGATCTCCGTTTCTTGGCCCTTCAGCCAGGAAGTGCAATGGGGGGTTGGGGGCAAGCCATCCTGTGCTTTCGCACACCCTTCCTGTTTACCTTCCCCAGATTTCTCCAGGTACCCATTTAGAGCTGGGTCGACTCTGGCTAAGCTTACAGAGTCTCGCCACTTTGATAGCATATTTGTATAAAAAATAAAAAGTTATCTTTCTTATTAAACTGGTTGTCAAATATGACCTGAGAGATTTAACGCGAATTTCGCCTCATGAATGGCCCTTTCAGTTAAGAAAAATAAACTTTGTGACTTTTTTTTTTAGCTAAAATGTGAATTGTGAATGTTGTAGCCTGTTAAAATAAGGATATACTGAAGTATCCATAAATAACTAAATAAGCACGTAGTAAAGGTAAAATTTTACCTTCAAAATTCAGCTAAATCTGAAATGATGAAATTGGAAGATTAGCGGCCTGACTGTAGCTGGATCCATCTAACGGGAAATTGAATAAGAGATTTAAAAGATCATGTATTTGTTTTAACAGGCTTAGCTCATCTGCGAACTCTTGACCTTGGCTCTTATGTTGATACTAATCATATTCGTCAAATTAAGCACAGATTTATTCGTAATTTTATTTCAGTCCATAGCAATAAAACTGACTTTCACATTTCCTTTTTCTAAGGCTTAAAAAAAAAATTCCTACTAGGTTTTTGGGAAACGGCGTAAATTTCTTATCTTCTTCTTATCACAATGAATGCATGCTTAAAATGGCATATACCTCGACAAGGGACGCTTTGATATCTCATTATAAAAAAGTCATTTGTGAAGCCAATTATAACTCCAAACACTGAAAACAAGAAGAACAATAGGGAATTTCTCAGGACAGTGGGAAACAAATTAGAATAAATATTTTGGCCCCATGTCAAAGGACCGTCCTCGGCAATACAAAAAAAATATATAAGAAGCAATAACTAACAATAGGATAAACTCAATAAAACTAAAATAAAAAAAATTTCAAAACAGTCCCAGCATCCTTACATCAGCGAAGTTCAACCAGGACTGATAAATAAATTGTGATAAAATGTTTCATCACAATTTATTTTTGGTGTTTGTGATGGAAAGGCAGTGTGGTCTTCGTCGCTATTTACCAATTACAATAAATGATAATAAATGACTTGCTGTTGCTTCTGACGTATCCCTCTATCATACTGGCGATTATAAATATGCTTGAAACTACACCCACCTCAATAAGGGCTGCTTTGGTATGTCATTATGAAATTATTATTTCAGAAGCCAATCATAATTAATAATAGTTAACCAAAAGTTACTGCCTTCTAATATATTCCCTCTTTCTCCCTATTTCTCATCATAAATTCTGCTTTCTAGGGCTATAACGAAAGAAAGGTTCAGATGGCTAGGGAAAGTTTTGCGGATGAAGGATGACAGATTGCCGAAGATTGTCCTTTTTCGCCAACCGTCTAGGGCTAAACGGAAAGCACGTGGTCCTCGTCTGGAGTGGGAGATTTTCATAAAGAAAAATTCAAAGGAAATGGGGACTTCCTGGGAGGGTGTAAAGGGGGGAGCTTTAAATAGATTGAGATGGAGGAGAAGCGTGTGTAGCTGTGATGGCCTCAGGTGGTTTGGGGCTGTGGTGAGTTGTTAGTGATAGTAGTAGAAGTGGTAGCATTAGAGGCGTGCTTAGAGTAGCATCTACGTCAACAAGAGCTGCTATGGTGTTTCACTGTAAAAAAAAAAAAAACATTATAGGCTGCGCTCCAGAAGCCATTTGAGAATAATGACAATAGATTGGAACTTACTGCGTTAATTATAAAATGGCTAAAACTTACAAACTTAACCCCTTATGTACTCAGAATAAGTAAGAAGTGTTAATATTTTAGTTCTGTTTGCCCTCATAGGGCTAAATATGGAATAGTTAGTTCTGAATAGTTAGTTCTGTAATTTGGCGCATTGAAACGAAAATAATTAACGATAGTTTTCTTTAGGAGCAACTTGTTATCCAGTATAGTAATTAAAATGTCAGGTCAGATATTTATTTTCTTAATTTTATACATTTATATTTACATTATTTTTTAGTTACGTTTACTTACATCCTAAAGATTTTGAGCAAAATCTTTACTAGTCCTTATTAAGCACTATGAGGGCCAACAGAATTAAAATATTAACACGTCTTACCTATTCTGAGTACATAAGGGGTTAAGTTTGAAGATTTTAGCCATTAAGTTGCAGTAAGTTGCAGTCTATTGTCATTATTGTTAATTGACGTCTGGAGCGCAGCCTATGATAGCTTTTTTTACAGTGAAACACCACGGTAGCACTTATTGATATAGATGCCGCTCTAAGCACGCCTCTAATAACCATAAAAAATAGGGAATGTATTAGAAGGCAGTAACTTATGGTTAATTATTATTAATTATGATTGGCATCTAAAATAATAATTTCATAATGACAAACCAAAGCAGCCCTTGTTGAGGTAGGTGTAGTTTCAAGCATGCGTATAATTACCAATATGATAGAGGGATGCGTCAGAGGCATAGCATGTAATTTATTATCATTAATTTTAATTGGTAAATTATAGTATAGTAATTAAAATGTCAGCTCATATATTTATTTTATTAGTTTTATACATTTATATTTACATTATTTTTTAGTTATATTTATTTACGTGCAAAAGATTTCTAGCAAAATCTCGTTTGTGGAAAACTGCAAGTAATTTCCTAGACACCACTGTCTTCCGTTTTCTAATTAAATTAAGTGAAAATTAAGTAACGTATCACATTTTTATTAAAACAGTTAAATTTTAAACAATTTTTTTTTTATAGAAGTAGTGATAAAGTTAGTACTTTTTTTATTAATTTTTTTTTCATATCTCAGTGTCTTAACTAAAAATTTTATCTAGTTTATATTTTTTTTTCATGTATTGGTGAACTATAACTCGAATAAGTTGTTTTCTTACATAGCTTTTAGTTTTAATTTTAATGTTGATTTCAATTAACCGGAGCAAAACTCTATTTAATGTAAATTAAAAACGGCAGTAAAACCATTCTTATAGTCAGAGACTTGATATACAAAAATAACCTCATTTTCTCTTGGATTTGGGAGTTTCTAGACTAGACATATCAAATATGGAATACATGAGCTCCATTTGAAACATATCAAACATGTCAACATGATGTCATGTCAACATGTCAACATATCAAACATATCAAACATGAGCTCCATTTGAATCACGCTGACACCTTTAAGGCAGTGCCGTTGATTCATTTTCTGTATTTTTAAATGAAGTTGTATTTAAGTGAAGTTTTATTTAATTTTCAAAATGAAGTTGTATTAAAAAAAATATTTTCTTTAATACTAGCTGATTTGGGGGCTTTCAATTAAAGCTTGTCAATTATAGTTGAAGGAGTTACCAAATTACTATTTTGTGTCTGGCCTTTTATTAGGTGCAAGTTCAAAATTGTATAACATTTTCTTGAATACTGTATATTGTCTTAGTATTTTTTTATACACTTCATTCATATTTTCAGAAATTTATGATGAGAAAAAAAAGCTAAAAACTTTTTTCGTCGAAAAATAAAATTTTTAGAAACCAATTTGACTCAACCTGTGCTAAAATGGACTTGAGAATTTCTCCATGGTCAAGCACATAAGAAAGGCAATGGGTCTTCTTTTAAAATTCTGTATTCTGTGCTTTACCAGCTTAATCAACTTGGTCTGGCCATTTTAAGCATCTGGCCTTTTTAAGTAGGCGCAAGTCTAACAATTGTATAACATTTTCTTGAATACTGTAGGCTATAGGAAATACTCAAGTTGTGCAAGCATTTTTGTTGATTGAGTTGCATTAATATATTTTTTACACTTCAAGCATATTTTCAGAAATTTATGATGAGAAAAAAAGCTAAAAAAGTTTTGGCCATCGAAACAACAATATTTTAGAAGCCAATTTGACTCAACCTAAAATGGACTTGAGAATTTCTCCATGATCAAGTATATTTGAAAAGCAATGGGTCTTCCTTCAAAATTCTCTGTTCTGTTCGCTTTAAGAACTTAATCAATTTGGCTACTGAACAGTCGGTTTGAAAAAGATTAAGTGCTTTTTAATCAATTCAGTATTTAGAAGGCTGTGGTATGATCTATACTTAGATGTTATCTTATAGCAGCTACAATTGCAACCTTAAGGGGATATTGACCAACAGATTAATTCTTCTCGCCTCTTAAACACTGTGTGGAACCTGAAATGTATTGTTTCTTCTTTTTTTTTTCAGGCCACCACTTTGCATTGAAAGGGTGGTCGTAGAGACTTTACAAGGGGCTCATTCCATTGGAAATTGAAAGTTTTATATCCGTTTTTGAGAGTCAAAAGTGGTTGGAGGGCAATTTTTTCTCAACCGTCCCCCCACCCCGTATCCTCCAGTATAAGGATATTATTTAAGAAGGATATGAGAAGGATATTATATTATTTTCTTTTTCAGTACTTAAAGAACGGATGCACTCGTTACTTTGCCTCTTCAGCAACAGACACCAATGTTCCTGCAGACAGAAAGAGCCGTGCCCATCGTCAAAAAGGACCCTTAAAAGATCCTCTTCTTGAAGATGGCAGGGATTTTGCAACAACTGACAAGGTAAACAAATACAATAAGATAGTTGTAGTTAAAAAAAATACTTAAAGGAAAGATATCTTTTTATAAGCAAAGCCAGGACCAATTTTCATGATGGAGATAATGTATATGTGAAGATATTCATATCTGGGATGAGCTACTTCAGAATTGTTAAATCTAATTAATAATGAATTAGTAAGTAATAGGCGTATCATCATTGATAAGTTGCAACTTTTTACAAGAATATCTTGTTTATAACTTTAGGTTAACTAAATTGTAGCTTGAGAGGGTTCATGTGAATCTACGTGTACAGATTTAAATTCTTAAGTCTGCTGAACAAAAGCTTGGGATTTTATAGCTACTTCCGAATTGTTAAATCTAATTAATAATGAATTAGGAAGTACCATCATTAATAAATAATAAATGTGCATCAAAATAGTTTGCTAATAAATTTACATTGTTGAGATTCTCTTCAGCTTCTTTGAGTCGTGTACTCTTTTTTTCTCAATGCAAAGATACAAAAATGCAATTTTTCTTTCTTTTTTTAGGTTTTCCATCATTTAGGATTGAATAGCTTGCTTAAAACTTTAGTTCAACTAAATTGTAGCTTGAGAGGGTTCATGTGAATCTACGTGTATAAATTTAAATTCTTAAGTCTGCTGAATTGGGATTCTACAGCTACTTCTGAATTGTTAAATCTAATTAATAATGAATTAGGAAGTACCATCATTAATAAATAATGAATGTGCATCAAAATAGTTTGCTAATAAATTTACATTGTTGAGATTCTTTGAGTCGTGTACTCTTTTTTTCTCAATGCAAAGATACAAAAATGCAATTTTTCTTTCTTTTTTAAGGTTTTCCATCATTTACGATTGAATAGCTTGATTAAAACTTTAGTTCAACTAAATTGTAGCTTGAGAGGGTTCATGTGAATCTACGTGTATAAATTTAAATTCTTAAGTCTGCTGAATTGGGATTTACAGCTACTTCCGAATTGTTAAATCTAATTAATAATGAATTAGGAAGTACCATCATTAATAAATAATAAATGTGCATCAAAATAGTTTGCTTATAAATTTACATTGTTGAGATTCTCTTCAGCTTCTTTGAGTCGTGTACTCTTTTTCTCAATGCAAAGATACAAAAATGCAATTTTTCTTTCTTTTTTTAGGTTTTCCATCATTTAGGATTGAATAGCTTGATTAAAACTTTAGTTCAACTAAATTGTAGCTTGAGAGGGTTCATGTGAATCTACGTGTATAAATTTAAATTCTTAAGTCTGCTGAATTGGGATTCTACAGCTACTTCCGAATTGTTAAATCTAATTAATAATGAATTAGGAAGTACCATCATTAATAAATAATAAATGTGCATCAAAATAGTTTGCTTATAAATTTACATTGTTGAGATTCTCTTCAGCTTCTTTGAGTCGTGTACTCTTTTTTTCTCAATGCAAAGATACAAATTGCAATTTTCCTTTCTTTTTTTAGGTTTTTCATCATTTAGGATTGAATAGCTTGATAGATCAACTAAATTGTAGCTTGAGAGGGTTCATGTGAATCTACGTGTATAAATTTAAATTCTTAAGTCTGCTGAATTGGGATTCTACAGCTACTTCCGAATTGTTAAATCTAATTAATAATGAATTAGCAAGTACCATCATTAATAAATAATAAATGTGCATCAAAATAGTTTGCTTATAAATTTATATTGTTGAGATTCTCTTCAGCTTCTTTGAGTCGTGTACTCTTTTTTTCTCAATGCAAAGATACAAAAATGCAATTTTTCTTTCTTTTTTTAGGCTTTCCATCATTTAGGATGGAATAGCTTGCTTAAAACTTTACTTCAACTAATTGTAGCTTCAGAGGGTTCATGCGAGTCGACGTGTATAAATGTAAATTCTTAAGTCTGCTGAACAAAAGCTTAGGATTCTACAGCTACTTCAGGATTGTTAAGTCTAATTAGTAATGAATTAGTAAGTACCATAATTAATCAATAATAAATGCGCATCAAAATAGTTTGCTTATAAATTTATATTGTTGAGATTCTCTTCAACTTCTTTACTCTTTTATTCTCAATGCAAAGATACAAAATAACCATCTTTCTTTTTATTTAGGCTCTCCATCATCTAGGAATAAAGGAAGAAGACAGATTTGCTATTTACTCGGCTGTTGCTGCTGTGTTGCATCTAGGGAATATCATCTTTGAAGAAAGACCAGATGACTCTCGAGGTACGAAGTCACTTTATAAGAAAATTTCTTAGCAGCTACGAGACAACATTTTAAAAGGCAAATAAGGCTTAAATAGCTGCGAAGACCACACTGACTTTCCATCACAAACACCAAAAACAAAAAGAACAGTAGGGAATTTCTCAAGACAGTGGGAAACTAATTAGCATGAATATTTTGGACCTTTGTCCAAGGACCGTCCTCAACAATGCAAAAATATATAAGAAGAAAAAACTTACAATAGAAAAAAATCAATAAAACAAAATTTGTGTTTTTTTTTTTTCGTATTGCTGAGGACGGCCCTTGGACATAGGGCCGAAATATTCAATCTAATTAGTTTCCCACTGCCTTGAGAAATTCCCTATTGTTCTTCTTGTTTTTGGTGCTTGCAAATAAGGCTTAAAATATGTTTTAGATAAAGACTGGTTGCACATGAAAAATAAAAATATGTTGATATAATTTTGGTAAGAACATAGATAGCAATATTTTTGGAACGTTTCTGAGACCATTAAGTAGTGTTAATTAAGACAATTAATTAAGACAATTAATTAATACAATTAATTAAGACAATTAAGTAGACAATTTTGAAGTATGGCTGCTGCTTGGCTGAAAAAAAAAAAATGTTCAACATCCAGATATTAGTGGTTCTCCTTTCTTTAGGCTTAAACTGAGCTTTTCCATTAAGCTTAAACTTTCTATAAGCTTGGTTTCAAGCTGAAGAATAATTTTACAAAATAAAACTAAAAAAAAATTGTTGCTGCACAGGCCAAAAAATTTTGTTTGCAAAATTGTGAAAAGGGCTGTTATTGCAACACTAGACATTGCTTAAGCATTTTTATGATCATGTTAAATATGAGAAGGAAATGAATAATTAACTTGAGCTCTTTTTAAATTCATGATAATATATTGCAGCAATACAATATTTTGGTATATTCACAATTTTATTTGAGAGTGATAGTAGTGTTTGTTAGTATATTGAGGTTATGTAAGAATGACTATTTTTGCTTTCTTTGAAAATTTATCAATATAAGCACTTTTTGAATTTGACTATCACTGCCGTTTCGTCATCGATTTGGTACTAACTTTAGTTTTGATGATATTATGAATATACGAAGTTAAGAGTCAGTGAAGTACTTGGACGCGAAGTCCCGAAAATTCGAAACTCATTCTAAAACAAAGCGGGGGGATGTCTTTTACCCCCCCACTCCCCAGATATTTATTAATTTATAGAACTTATCATATATTTTTTCCATACGATTGGGCTATTTTTCGTTTTTTTTTTATAAAATAAACTTCTTATAAAATAAACTCGTGATATATGTGTTCTGATTTTCAGGCGATATTCTGATTTTGCTGATATTCTTTTTTCACAACCAGCAAGTAAAATGTGTGTTTTGGTGTGAACTCTTAAGTCCTATTCGAAACTCATACTAAGACGAAGTGGAGGGATGTCTTTGCCCCCCTCCACTCCCCAGAAATATATTAATCTATACGACTTATCTTATTTTTCCCATACAATTGGACTATTATGTTTTTTGTTTAGGCCCCTTCTCCTGAGATATTGTCTCCCTACCCAAAAAGAAATTTAGTGCAAGTGCATTAACATGGATAAATTCATTCTTTTAGGTGGTAGTCAAGTGGCTGCTAGCTCCGAACCTACTGTAAAGCTTGTGAGTGCACTACTTGGCCTGGATCCTGATGACCTAAAGCACGCTCTTGTTTCGAGAGTTATGCAAGCAACTAAGGGAGGAGTAAAAGGAACAGTTATTATGTAAGTGAAATTTATAGCTTCAGTTATCAAGATGATTTATATGAGAACCTCAAAGGATCCATTTCTGGTTTTGAGAGCCATAAGTTTTAGTCTACATTAATGGAAAGTCCGGCCAAATTCTGCTAATTCGACTTGTAAATTTAGATAATAAGTCACCTTGCTAAAACATAGTTTTAATTATTACAGGATTTGGCCAGGTCAAATTTGGAAACTTGGGCTCAAAGTCTGTAAATTCGACTTGTGAATATAAATTATAGCCCATCCCACCAAAACATACTTTTACGCGTTATAGAGGTCTATCACGTCAGCTTTTGAACATTTTGGCTAAATTTTCCTAATTCGACTTATAGATTTAAAGTATTGCCCACAACGCTCAAACATAGTTTTGTACCTTATAGAGTTCAGGTAGGTCAACAGTCAAAGGATTTTGGTAAATTATACAAATATTATGTTTAGATTTAGTTTATAGTCCACCCTGATAAAATATAGTTACAGGTTATTGTCTGGTTTGGTTCACTTTTGAAAAATTTATATTTCTGTTATAAAAAGAATTCTAAAAAAAAACTATTGATTTTTCTGTATAAACTCCAATTATTTAACTTTTACAGTTGGTGCTATTCAAAATTTTGAAGTATTTATTGTTTAAAAAAATCATTTCGTTTTACTGCATACATTTATAAAGGATAGGGCTACTCCCTCTTTGATAATGGCCTGAAGAATGCCTTCGAGAAGCTGAAGAATATTTGCTTTACAATATCCCTTTATTCGATGTTGAGCTTTTTCCCCGGAAAAGAATTCACTGATTTTCTGAATTTGTTTTTTATTTAAGAATTATTTTTAGGGTACCACTGAAAGTTTATGAAGCGAGTAATGCTCGTGATGCATTGGCAAAGGCTATATACTCCAGGCTATTTGACTACATAGTAAATCGTATCAACAAGTCCATTCCATTCCAGTCATCCAGCTACTATATTGGTGTTCTTGATATTGCAGGGTTTGGTGAGTCTCAATTATTTAAAAAAAAATTATTAAAAATAGGTTCAGAATCATGTGTTCTCTGGCAAAAAAAGACTGTTGTTTCGGGGTTTGGCAAGCTTCAGTTATTTTACAAGAAAGATTTTTCACTAAACCAAGGTTCAGAATTTTTAGCCTTGATTGTAAAAAAGACTTGGGATTTTTTGCAAAAAAAGACTTGATATTAGTGAATTAGTGACTTGAAAAGTTTCAAATATTTTGCAAACTATATTCTACAGTAAATGTAGGCTCAGATTTTTTTCAGCTAAAAAGACAAGACACTCGATATTGGGGACTTTTTTTGTTTCAATTTTTTTCCCCAAAAAAAAGTTCCAGACCAAATGTAGGTTCAAAAGGTTTATTTGTAGCAAAAAAATTTACATTGTCAGGTTTGGTACGACTCAGTTATTGTGCAAATAATTTCCAGTAATAACCGTATGTTCATAGTTTTAGCAAAAAGAAGGCATAATGGGTCTTGGCATTGTGTTAGCGCTGCCTATTAGGCCCCTACTGCACTGTTACGAGCTAACCCATGTTTAATTATGGTTTCAAATAGTTTCTTGAAGTTAATTGTTTAAAAAAAGAATCACGAATCAAAATAAGAAAATCGCAAAAATTGCCTAAATAAAACTACAATGGATTATTCTAACAATCTTATTTATAATTTGAGAAATCTTCCATTTATGTGGCATCGTAGATTACAGATATCGATACACAATTAAATATTATAAAGATAATAAATGTTATAAATTAATATATAGCTTATAAATAATATTCTATGTTTATAAATTGTTATTTAATATTATTATTTTATATAATAAATTATTACTTAGTTAATACTTAATATTTACTTATCATTATATTTATTTATAACGAATAAATTAGTGATATAAATTAATAAATATATAAATGGCGTATCACGGACCAGACCAGATTTAATTATAAATAGTCGTTTTCCTGATTTGACTATCTGGGGTGGGGGGGTGGAGGTCCGGTTAATTCGGAAAAAAATAGAAAAAATGAAGTATTTTTAACTTACGAACGGGCGATGAGATCTTAATGAAATTTGATTTTCGGAAGGATATCGTGTCTCAGAGCTCTTGTTTTAGGTCCCGACCAGATCCGGTGACAATGGGGGGAGTTGGAGGGGGGAACCTAAAACCTTGGAAAACACTTAGAGTGGAGCGACCGGGATGAAACTTGGTGGGGAAAATAAGCAGAAGTCCTAAATACGTTATTGACATAACCGGAACAGATCCGCTCTATTTGGGAGAGTCGGGGGGGGGGAGGTTTAAGTCTGAAAAATTTGAAAAAATGAGGTATTTTTAGCTTGCAAAGGAGTGATCGAATCTTAATCAGATTTCATATTTAGAAGGACCCCGTAACTCAGATCTCTTGTTTTAAATTTCGACCGGATCCAGCGTCATTGGGAGGGAGAGTTGGGGGGACCGGAGATCTTGGAAAACACTTAAAGCGGAGAGATCAGGATGAAACTTGGTGGGAAGGAAAAAAAACAAGTGCAAGAAACTTGATTGACATAACCGGACCAGATCCGCTCTTTGGTGGAGTTGGGGGGGGGGATAATTAAGAAAAAATAGAAAAAATGAGGTATTTTTAACTTATGAACGGGTGATCGGATCTTAATGAAACTTGATATATAGAAGGATCTTATGTCTCAGATGCTCCGTTTTCAATTCGAATCGGATCCGGGGACATAGGGGGCTGGAGGGGGAAACATAGGGGGAAAACGCTTAGAGTGGTGAGATCGGAAGGAAACTTGATGGAAAGAATAAGCTCAAGTTATAGATACGTGATTGACATGATTGGGACGGATTATTTCTCTTTGGGGGAGCTGGGGGGGTGTTATTTGGAAAAATTAGAAAAATTGAGGTATTTTTAACTTAAGAACGGGTGACCGGATCTTAATGAAATTTGATATTAAGAAGGAACTCATGTCTCAGAGCTCTTTTTTCAAATCCCGACCAGATCTGTTGACATTGGGAGGAGTTGGAGGAGAAAACCGGAAATCTCGGAAATTGCTTAAGAGTGGAAAAATCGGGATGAAACTTCGGGGTGGGTAGAATAAGCAAATGTCGTAGATACGTGATTGATATAACCGTACTGGATCCGCTCTCTTTGGAGGAGTTAGGGGGTGGGGCTGTCCAAATTGACTTGATAAAGTTGTTTTCCCCTATTCGACCATCTGGGGGGATGAAGGAAGAGAAAGAATTAGAAAAAATGAGGTAATTATAACTTACGAGTGGGTGATCGGGTCTTAGTGAATTTTGATATTTAGAAGGACCTCGTGACTCAGAGCTCTTATTTTAAATTCAGATCGGTATTAAGCCTCTGATTTTCCTTTTAAATCAATCTGTTGATTCTTAGAATTTTGCTAGAGCTCATACCATATGAGCTCTTGGCTCTTGGCTATTCCGGCCTCGTCACAAGTGCCATATGAGCTCTTAGCTCTTGTTTTTTATGCTATTTGTATATCTTTTACATTTCTTTTTCTTAAAGATAGAATTTTATCTCTTATATACCGAGAATGTTTTAGGTATCTTTTGTAATTTAGGCTATAATCATTTTTAATCATAAATTACTTGCCTTGAAATCATGTTTATGGAAAATCACTTACTTTCATGAACTATTATTTTAGTACTAAATATTGTTTTTTTTCCTAGAAAATTTAATATTATTTGAGCTGCCACATAAAAATTTTTAGTAGTGGCAACAGCCAGAGAAAAAAGGTACTCCATAGATTTTGAACCCGTATTGAACCTTTTTACCACAATTGTTTTTCAGGCTCTAAATTATCACTTGATCTATATAAACAAAATTCAACCTAAGCTGTTATAATTAAACCGTAAAAAGGTGTTTTTGTTTTCTTAACCCATCCTAACTTTCAAAAATTCTTATCAAAAACGACTAAAAATTGATTGACCTTGCTTTCAGTTGCGAATTTTGCTTTCGTGTTTTAAGTGTAGTAAAGCACCCACCACCCAGCGTTTTTTTTCAAATGCGTAGAGAAAACAATGCGTGGTAGATAAATTAAATCTTAAGTTAGAATTAAAGTCAGTAGAATATACTTGGATATCCCTTGTAACGTGAAAAGGATATTTTTAGAAAAAAAGGTGAAAGAAAATGACAAAAATTATTATTTCCCAACGAAAGGAAATAAATACTTTGTTAAAGAAGGGCAATTTTTTCTGTTTATTTTTCTGAAAAAAGGAACGTAAAGGCACCGAACCTCTATTCACTAGTTTAATCATTTATTTCTATATATATTTATATTGATATCTGTTTAATGCTGAGTACTATGATGAAACAACTAATTTGCTAAGATTAGAACGCTTGCCAGTACTTCACAAGTCTTAACCCCGTAACTTCTGTACCTGAAGCATAAGTATTCTCATCAGGTAATGTTTACGTTTTCAGGACAGAACAGATTATACAAAAGCATAACATACATATAATATTAAAATTTGGAAAGGGTATATGAGACGTTCATTTTATACATCAATTAAGTTCATGATTGAAAAAGCCGAGAAAAGTGAATTAATATACTTGTATACATTCCTGTTTCTTTTTATTATTAAATTAAAAAAAACTAGTTTTTTTAACTGAAAGTAAGGAGCGACATTAAAACTTAAAACGAACAGAAATTACTCCGTATATGAAATGGGTTGTCCCCTCCGCAGTCCCACGCTCTTTACGCTAAAGTTTGACTCTTTGCCACAATTCTACTTTTTAAAACAATTAAAAACTTTAGCGTAAAGAGCGTGGGACTGCGGAGGGGACAACCCATTTCATATACGGAGTAATTTCTGTTCGTTTTAAGTTTTAATGTCGCTCGTTACTTTCAGTTAAAAAAAACTAGTTTTTTTAAATTTAATTTCTGAACGTTTTTGAATTAATGCATGTTTGATTCTGGCTCTCCGCACATAAATTATTGAAATGAAATTAGTATATTAATTTTTTTTTGGCTAAATGGCTTTCTCTTACTTTTGATCAGACGATTTTGAGAAATAAGGGGTGGGGAAGGAGGCCTAGCTGCCCTCCAATTTTTCGGTTACTTAAAAAGGCTACTAGAACTTTTAATATTCAACGAACGATTTTATTAGTAAAAAATATACGTAACTTAAGAATTAACTTACGTAACAAACTTTTATATTCTTATATTTTTATTATGTGTACGAGGGGGTTTGTACCCTCGTTAATACCTCGCTCTTTACACTAAATCGTAAGTTTTGTCCCAATTCTTTAAGAATGACCCCTGAATCAAAAAGGCCGTAGAATAAATAGTTGAAATCACTAAAAATATTTTAGCATAAAGAGCGAGGTATTTATCTCCTCCTAAATACCTCGCTCTTTATGCTAAAGTATTTTTAGAACCCCTCATATGCGTAATAATCTCTGTTCGTTTTAAATTTCAATGCTATTCCTTACTTTCATTTGAAAAAACGTTTTCATGTTTATTTTTTCATTGTTTTTTTTTTATAGTAATGCTAGAAAATCCTGCGCCCTTTTCATTGAATTTTTCTTCCCCCATGACATATTCCTCAAAGGAAAGATCCTCCCACAAAGCCCTCTCCCATCAACCCCATCCCCCAAACCAAAAAATCCCCATGAAAACGTCTGTACACTTCCCAATAACCATTACTATATGTAAACACTGGTCAAAGTTTGTAACTTGCAGCCCCTCCCTCATGGATTGTGGGGGAGTAAGTCATTCCCAAAGACATAGTTATTATGGTTTTCGACTATGCTGAACAAAATGGCTATCTTAAAATTTTAATCTGTTGACTTTTGGAAAAAAATGAGCATGGGAGGGGGCCTATTTGCCCTCCAATTTTTTGTTCACTTAAAAAGGGCACTAGAGCTGTTCATTTCCGTTAGAATGAGCCCTCTCGCGACATTCTAGGACCACTTGGTCGATAAGATGACCCCTGGGAAAAATAAACAAACAAACAAATAAACACGCACCAGTGATTTGTCTTCTGGCAAAAAATACAAAATTCCACATTTTTTAGATAGGAGCTTGAAATTTTTGCTATAGAGTTCTCTGATATACCGAATGCGATAGTGTGATTTTCGTTAAGATTCTATGACTTTTAGGGGATGTTTCCCCCTTTTTTCCAAAATAGGGCAAATTTTCTCAGGCTCGTAACTTTTGATGACAAAGACTAAAGTAATTGAAACTTATATATTTAGAATCAGCGTAAAAATTCGATTCTTTTGATGTATCTTTTAGCATCAAAATTCGGTTTTTTAGAGTTTCGTTTACTATTGAGCCGGGTCGCCCCTACTACAGTTCCTTACCACGAACTGTTTGAAAAGAAAATAATTGGGTATTTCGGGGCTTCTGACATTATTACTCCTTTGCGGAAGTTAGGCTCAAAATTGAAAAAGGATTATATTTTTTCTCTGGGCCCCTTCCACCTCTTAGTTCGTTTATTTTCCCGTTAGTTTTCACCTGTTTTCGCTTTATAGTTGTGTTATCTCTTAGCAGTTCTTTCGTTAGTTGAGTTATGGTTGTGGTATATATGTTTTATCGCTCGTATAGTTGTGTTATTTTCAAATTATACTCCATAATAGAGAGGCTCCGAACACCCAGCATTGTATATTAAGCTCTTAATTTGACGTTTTTTTCTAACGTGACCAGATTCGTCCTGCGCCCTTTTCATTGAATTTTTTCCCCCATGGCATATTTCTCCAAGGAAAGATCCTCCCACATAGCCCCTCCCTCAACCCTACCCCCAAAACCAAAAAAATCCCCCTGAAAACGTCTGTACACTTCCCAATAACCATTATTATATGTAAACACTGGTTGAAGTTTGTAACTTGCAACCCCTCCCCCAGGGACTGTGGGGGAGTAAGTCATCCCCAAAAACATAGTTATTATGATTTTCGACTATGCTAAACAAAATGGCTATCTCAAAATTTTGATCCGTTGACTTTGGGAAAAAAATGAGCGTGGGAGGGGGCCTAGATGCCCTCCAATTTTTTTGGTCACTTAAAAAGGGCACTAGAACTTTTCATTTCAGTTAGAATGAGCCCTCTTGCGACATTCTAGGACCACTTGGTCGATACGATGACCCCTGGGAAAAAAAAAACAAAAAAAAAAAAAAAACAAACAAATAAACACGCACCCGTGATTTGTCTTCTGGCAAAAAATGCAAAATTCCACATTTTTGTAGATAGGAGCTTGAAACTTCTACAGTAGGGTTTTCTGATACGCTGAATCTGATGGTGTCATTTTCGTTAAGATCCTATGACTTTTAGGGGGTGTTTCCCCCTATTTTCCTAAATAAGGCAAATTTTCTCAGGCTCGTAACTTTTGATGGCTAAGACTAAACTTGATGAAACTTATATATTTAAAATCAGCATTAAAATGCGATTCTTTTGATGTAGCTATTGATATCAAAATTCAATTTTTTAGAGTTTTGGTTACTATTGAGCCGGATCGCTCCTTACTACAGTTCGTTACCACGAACTGTTTGACTACCTTCACAAGCAAAGGTATTCGTCATGTTTGTATGTATACTCGAGTACAAAGAATGGGCTTAGAAATTAAGTCTGGACCCAATCAAGTTTTATTTTTAAAAAGAGCGTCGTGGGATTTAAGTTTGACGTTTAATAAAAATTAATTGTTATCTAGTGGTTAACGATTTAAGCAGGCCTATTCTTTTTTAATCGTGTTTCTACTCATTCTAATTTTTAAATGCATGCTTGCAAAATCAGAATTGTCTTTCTTGTGCTTTCTTGGGCTATCTTTAATATAATTAGGGCTTTAATTTAATTAGGTTTATCACTATATTTTAGGATTGTGTTTAATACATATAATCTTCTCAAGGTCCCAGGCTCAAAACTGAAATTACAAAATCTTGAAAAAAGCGAAGGGTTTTGCACCTGTGCCCAGGAAGTATATTTATTATATTTATTATATTTATTTATTATATTTATTATATTTATTATATTTATTTATTATATTTATTATATTTATTATATTTATTTATTATATTTATTATATTTATTTATATATTATTTATTATATTTATTTTGATTGTGTTATTAAAAGGCGGTATGTTGCATATTTATGTTTCATCACTGACGGATCCAGGGGGCCGGGAGAACTCCGAGCCCACCCAAGGTTTTTCCAGTGCCCTCATTCCTTGTTTTTTCTTCTGTTTTTCACTCATTTTTAAAAATAAATTTGCCAATCTGGTCAATTATTTGCGCCCTTGTCACATAGTCCCCCTCTAAGATTTTAATTATTGGTGCCCTTGTCCCATCCCCCCCCTCTGCCAAGAATTTGCTCTAGATCCGTCCCTGTATGTTATAGGACAGCAACAATTAAAGAATACATTTTGAGTTTTTGGACTACTGTTAACGAGCTTCTGTTTGCACTTGGAAGTTTTTCTTTATCTACATTTCAAGATGGAATTAGAACAATACTGATATTAATTCCATACATAACAACTATTTCTGGATCGGCATGATGGAAATATAAATTTTAAAAAATGGAATTTTTTATTTGCTTGAGACCAAATAAAAGGTGAAAAAGGGTAAAGAATATGGCATTAGAATTTACAGTCCCTACCGGTAGTGTTGATCTCCTTTTCTCTGTCCTTCAGCCAGGAAGTGCAATAGGGGCTGGGGGCCTACCATCCTGTGCTTTCGCACACCATTCCTGTTTACCCACCCCAGATGTCTCCAGGTACCCATTTAGAGTTGGGTCTAAATGGGTACCTCGGCCAGGTACACTAGGATTCGAACCCTCGCCCTCTCACACAAAGGATCCTGAATCCAGTGCACCAATCCACTCGGCCAAATTAGATGTAATAAACTAGCTTTTAACAATAGAAATGACTTTGACGAAGAAGTTTTATATTGTGCGTCCTGAGTTACAACAGCAGATTTAGAAAATGTGTACAGTTTTCAGGACGCAAATTTTAAGTAAAATGCAAGTTGTATTTTGTACAAAACATCAGCAACACTATGGAGCTAAGGAGGATGGGTCATGAAGCAAAAAGCTGAAAAATGTTACATCATACAGATATTTAGAAAAAACAGGTCTTTTTAGACTTTCTAGGCTATTCTCCCTAATTTTTGAATTCTTCAGCACTGAAATTATCTTTTTTTTAGAATACTTTACTGTGAATAGCTTTGAGCAGTTCTGTATCAACTATTGTAACGAAAAGCTGCAGCAATTCTTTAATGAAAGACTTCTTCGAGAAGAACAACATCTCTATGAAAAAGAAGGTCTTGGAGTCTCTAAAATTCCTTATGTTGATAATCAAGACTGCATAGGTGAGTTTCTAAACTTTTCTCCTTTTCTTTGATAGAATTTTTATATTAAAATGTTCCTAAAGGTTCGTAATTAGTGTAGACAATGTTTCTCTGGACAGAATTACTTTACTATCTTAAAGAAATTAATTGAGCTTTGTGAATGAAATTTCCAGAATTTTCAGAAATTGATATTTGAGCTGATTCCTTAGAATTAAATTCACTTGGCTTTCTTTAGAATATCAAAGAAATTTTGTGTGAAAAACGATTGTTTACCCTACTCTAGAGGTAATGGGATAAATAAAAACGAAAGTAAAAAACAAGAAGAGTAGAAAGGTAAAGGGCAAGGAGGAAAGTAAAACGACATTAGAAACTGAGGAACTTAATAAATTATAGGTACTAAATAACAGCCCAATAATGTTTAGTAAAAAACACACTAATACTTAGGTAAAAAATTAAAAAAAGTATTCTGTTGCATTAATTTTAAGTTTCAAAAGTGGTTATTAGAATGGCGGGAAAAGATAACCAACGTTAAAAACTAACGTTGTTAACAGAACGTTGTTAACGTTTCGTTGTTAAGTCACTGGGAAATGTTAACGTCATCAAGCGGTGGTGGAGGCATAGCCAGTTTTTTAGATAATTTTTTATGAGTATGTAACGAAACCTAAATACTAGGGGGGAATTTAAAACTGAAAAATTAAACTTCTCTCCACCTTGGAGTTCTGAGTAGGTGTTCAGAATATAGTGACATGTAAAGAAGAAAGAAATTTCCATACACACTTACCAGAGACAACTGAAAATTTGCATGCAATTAAAGTCAAATTTTCCAACTTTCATGGCAAACGTGGCTGGTCACATTTCCTCATATATACGATGTAACACCTTAATAGGGTCTATACACCTTAATAGACCTCTGGTCTTGTGAGCGTTACAGTAATTGTGACCCATGGGTAAAAGCTGGGGAGCAACTTTTATTCCGCAGTTCTGCTTTCTCCTCCCCTGGAAAAAGCTCATGTAGGCTCAAGAGCTCAAATGTGATACAAAAGGTCAAATGCTTATTCAAGAGCTCAAATGTGATGCAACAATTTCCATTCACTCGGAGGCCACATTGCCACTCCTAAAATGCGGGACGAAGCTATTCATCTGCACTACTCTATGAAAATTTATCTAATGGTGGCAGCGGTAGTGACTATTATAGATACGAGTGAACACTCTGTAGTAGTTGAATTTTGAATAAACATTTGATGCAACATGTAATACAACAATTTACCACGTGACTCCCGACGGGGGCGCAGGCCCCACTGGCGATGTATGGCTATATTTTGGTGGTTCATGAGAGGGACTTGCAACCATTTGTTGACTATGCTTTAGAGCATTAATTTTGAAAAAAATAGCATTTTTAATGTGAATGACATTACATTCAAATACATTTAAAGAGCAAAAAAGATACATGACAGTATCGCAATGATACATCGTAGTTGCACCGATAGCTATAACCTAGTAAAAGACAAACATGACCCATATTAATCAAACAAATATCCTGAAACCCCCTAATAATTGTATAAAAGGTTCTAACATCTAACAATATTTTTCATTAGTATAAAACATGCCTAGAGGATGACCCCGAAAAAGGTACCAAATTAATACCTTTGAAAGCTTCCTTCAGGTAAATTCACGTAAAATTTTGAATACCAAAATTTAAATATCACGAGCGGGGCATCAGGATTTTAGAAATGCACAGGTGAGGCATAGCCAAAAATTGGTTAGGAACTACTGATTTACACTTTGAATCAACTAATTTGGGTTACTGAAACTTCAAAGTAACGCCTTAGTGATTTTGTTTTTATTTGCAACTTGCATCGCTAAATTAAAAACTAAACAAATTTCATGACTAGTCTAACATAATACTTATTTACCTAACTTACCTAACAGATGACTTACCTAACAAATGTGATCAGAATATTATATGGCATCCAAAAGCTCCAGAATATGTGCATGACTTTGATAGATTAAATAGTGTTTTATGATAGTGTTAACTGCTACTACCACTAACAACTCACTAGACCCCTGAGCCACCTGATCCCACAACAAGTGTGTACGCTTCTTTTCTTCTCCAGTTTATTCAATGTTTCACTCTTTGCCACCACTGCCATAGTTTATTTTCCTTCAAATTGTTTCTTCTGAATCTACCCACCCAATTCGGGGATGACCCGCATTTCGTTCTGTGGATAGCCAAATCATTAACAATCAGTCATTTTCCTTTCCGAAAACTTGGCCTAGCTATCTTATGTTTTCTTTCATTATAGCTGTATAAAGTGGTATGGACCAAATTTGTCGCCCAGCCTACCGTACGAACTGTCATTAAAATGACTACCAAAAAGTATCCTTTGACAGTTCCTTTGTATAATATTTAGTAAATCTTCCTCAGCCTCTCAAAGAACCCAAAGGACCCAAGATCAAAACTTGAACACTGTCTTTGCGTGGTTTCCAATCTTCTAATCTTAGTTTGCGGACTTACTTTGACATTCTTCCAAAGCTTTTCAACCACAAAAAACAACCTCTGCCTTGGCTTCTCTACTTTTTACATGATCAATGCATCCACCCCCTTTACTAATGTTACTACCCAGGTAAATAACGCTATCCGCTTGAACGATTTTCATATTACCCAACATTCCTTCTTCATCATCATTTATTCCTGGTCTAAGCGACTTAGTCTTCTTAGGATAAAGTTTCAACCCTCTTTTTGCACCCTGAACTCCACTGAACTCTCCATTGAACTCCATTGAACTCCATGAACTCCATTTACTACTGTTCTAACTGGAGATGCTCAAAATGTGTGCATAATTAGGACAGCTTTACCTCCCCTTTTAATACCACGTTCTTTTGTAGCCTTTGCCCTGCTTCTTATGACGAATTCCACAAAAATAATCCCTGTATTCAGGGATAAGACACATCGTACTTAGCTCTTGATTTCATTCCACACTTAATACAAAACTCACTTCCTACCTTAATCGCAGCAATATTACTATCGTACATACGCTAAGCAATTTGATGTGCTTATCCTATCTAGATAGAATTCTTAAATTTGTAGCGTTTTCGCACAGTCCTCAAGCTCAGAAGTAAAAGAAGTTACGTTTTATTCCACCTGCCATTTATTTTTTTTTAGTTTTCGTTATTCCAGTTAGGTAAAAGAATATTCACCCCTGTTGAAATTGCGAATTTAAGACAATACTGTTGCTTGTCCAAACTAAAAGTCAACATTTTTAAATCTTTCGCTTAGACTAGTGCCCTTTGGACGATTTGCCTACTGACTTTTTTCGGACCAGTGGCAGCTCTGTCCAAAACTGCTGAAGACTCTAGCATTTTCTCGCCACTTTTCTAATCATAAATGTATTATCTTAGCAATACATTTATTATACATGAATATTTTTAACACTGTTTCTTGGTATAGAACACACCCTAGTGGTAATATATTAATTTTAATTTTAATTTTTTTTTTACGTTCTTTGAGACAGATAAGCTTCAATCTCAATATATTGAGATAGCAAAAACTAAAAAATAGACATAACTTTAGAATCAAAATTCCATCCTGAATCCAAATATGACCTTCATTTTCGTCACAAATTGACTTTACCCCACATTCTCCCTAGTGGCTAATTTTTATACCTTTTATTTGGGGAGGGGGGCGGGGTAAAGTAAGCTATGCCGCAAATGAATGTTATATTTTGACTCAGGATGAAATTCTGATTCTAAAAGTATGCCTATTTTTTTTTTAGCTATGTCAATATTTCACTAACCAGAAAATTTACCGTATCGCTTGTAGTCAGAACCCTTCTATGATAATTACTATTGCAGAAATTAATTTTTAGATTTGATTGAGTACAAGAACACTGGTATCTTCACACTGCTTGATGAAGAATCAAAACTACCCAAACCGAGTCACACTCATTTCACGAGTGTTGTTCATGGCCAACATTCCAGCCATTTTCGACTTGATCTGCCCAGAAAATCCAAGTTGAGGGATCACCGAGAGATAAGAGATGATGAAGGATTTATGATCAGACATTTTGCAGGGGCTGTCTGCTACCAAACGGTAACTACTGTTTGCTATTTTAAGACCTTTTAGATTAGCCTGTCACTTTTCAGGTATGTAAATTGTATCTTCTTAATTTTTAACGGAGTTTGTCTCCTAGCATAAAAAGGAGTAGCATGGTATATACAAACGGTGCTAGGTACTATTATTTTTCAGTGAATGAAAGTAACTATTTTTCCGTAATATTTCCAACTATAAAATCAACAATATGATTAATTAGATTTCAACCGTGTGTCCACAGCATAAATTAGTTGGGTTTTCCTCTTTAGAAATTTTCAGAAATTTTGCGCTTAATAAACACAAATTCCTCTAGCATATAAGAAATAGGATATTCTCCAATTTTGATGCTGTTTGAAAAGCGATACAATACCGAAAATGAAAAGAAAGTATAAGATAAGATTCTACTGGAAAAGCCATAGCAACACAAAAACAGAAAAAAACACAACTTGAAATAATGGGGAAAAAAGGTGAACATTTTAACTGACAACAACAACCGCAATCAAATAAAAGTAACCAGAATAAAAAAAAACTATTCCCTCAAACATAAATTCCAATGCTTAGCCCCTATACAAACGAACTTACACAACTAACTCTTTAGTAGCACACAAATTCCTCTCCGACATCCGCTTAATTAACCATCACTCACTCAATTAACCTCTTCCAAAAGATTTATTCCACAACTCAGACAGATCATCACACTCGCATTCAAAAAGTTCTCATTGATGATCTGTGTAAGAAAATTCAAAATTTTTGAATTTTGAATTTTGAATTTTTGAAAATTCAAAAAGTAAGAAATTCTCATTGACACAACAGTGCATCGAACAAAAGCAGAGGCCGATCGCCAGCCTAAATTTTCCCCAAAAATTCTATCTCTCTCCTAAATCTAAACTATTCCCCCTCATCAACAAAAAATTCTTAAAATCCTCTTTATTTAACAAAAATTTAAAATAAAACTCCTCCCCCAACCTCTTTAGCTCTCGAGTAAAACATAAAAACATAGATTAGTCCTTTACATACACAACTAGGTTTCCACCCACTAGAAACTGTGGGTATCAAAGAGAGCACTCTTGCCATTTATAGTTGGGCCCGGGTATTTTAACCTGAAAAGGGCTATTTTCAGTTCTAAGGCTATTCTTTGGCACTAAACAATTGTGTTTGGTAACACAAGGATGCCACTGTAATTTATTAGTGAGGGGTGGGCTACTACAACTAAAATGACAAAACAATAACCAATTAATCAAAAGTATGTCAAATTAAACATGCATGAATTGTTAAAGATTTTAAGGACTGGATAGACGTAGCAAATAATAGAAACTAGTGGGGTGTTAAATTAATTTACAGGTGCACTCAAATAATAAGAATACCCTCAAAAGCCTCAGAAATCAAACATTCACGGCTTGTTAGATATTTTAAGGTTGTAGCTCTCCTGACACCTCTCCTCCGTCGTATCTGTCACCGCTGTCGAAATAAAGTCTTGCATACACGTCTAGGGCTAAAAATAAATTTCTTTAAATAAATTTCAAAATAAATTTCTGAATACAATAAATTTCTTTAAATTATAACTCGTTCGACAAGCCTTTCTAATTCCTTTTGAGCGTTTATAAGTACTACTTCCATTGATCTAAATCAGGGGGTTATCCCCCGACGCACAAACTCCATGTTCCCAGTTGGAATGATTAATTTTATTTTGGACCAGTTTTCAGGGGGCTTGCACCCCAGCCAATAACACTTTTGTGCATTAGGATCTCCTTGGCCAAGCTACATTTGGATTCAAATTTCAAATTGACCAGAAACAATAATATTATCGTCCTATTTTTCCTTTGCCTCTTCAGATTTTTTGCCTCCCTCCGATTCAAAAAAATAATTTTTTTATATTTTCGTATATATAAGATATTTAAAACACCTCCTTTTTTGGTATTTTCTTTGAAAAAAATAGAATGAAAATTAAAATTACACCCTCGCCATCTTAGACTCTAAACAAAGGTCCTGATGTACCTAAGTTTTGACTCAGTCATGATTTTTCTGATCACCGCTGAACGTTTTATGTGCCAATTTATTTAGATTTGACACCGTGTCGCGGGGAAACTTAATAATTTTTATTCTGGATTATGGAATATTTTCTACTAAGGTTTGGGCTCATCCAATACTACTTACTGTGCTTATTATTGGCTTGATCTAAGACATTTCTTTCTTTCGGCATCGACGTTTTCCAAATTTTAAACACGTGTTTAGAAAACTCTGTCTTTCCTCTAGAAAAGCCGTTTTATTGTTCTCAAACCTTTAATATAAAAGGAAACGCTAGGGAAACGCTAAAAGTAAACGCTACGGTCATCCAGTATTTTAATTCTGAAAAGGCTTAAGTCTAATTCACAGGCATGCTTCAAGACATCAAAGTCCCTATCTGTACTATCAAGGTCATAATCTATATAGTAACTATCTACCAGTATCTGTACTATCTGTACTATCAAGGTCATAATCTATATAGTAACTATCTACCAGTATCTGTACTATCTGTACTATCAAGGTCATAATCTATATAGTAACTATCTACCAGTCATAATTTGTTTCCTTTTTAATCCCTGTGATTGATCCAAATTAATGACGACTAGAAATTGACGTCTATATAAGCACACGTGTGAACGGGGCATTAAGTGATCTTCATATGTCATTTCTTTGTGAATGGCAAAAACTTTAGCGAGTGAATACGTTACGTAAACTATGGTAATGTTGTATATCAAACCATTCCTTGTAAAGACTAAATAATTAGAGCGCTAAAATTGATTGGAGCAGCTTTATTGAATAAAAACCAAAATTCAAAACGCCGGTAGTTTGATAACAATAAAAAATTACTGAAAAAACACAGAAAAATAAAAATATAAAAATAAAAAGCACAAATAAAAAGCACTGAAAAAAATTACTTTTTGCTGATTTCAAATGTTTGAATCGTGGTTAAAGTTACACATCATCAGATGTTAGTTTTAAAATATTTGTACTGCATTTTAGAAAATTAAGCAATATACCCCTGGAAACGGGGACAATCTTGATAAATCCAGGCATAAAGAGTATGGCAAAGAGTATAACTGATGACTGGGGAAGCTCAAGGTTGCTTCTAGGAAAAGGCTTCTAGAGTTATCTGGGCAGGTTTTGAAGTTAATTATAAGGACATGAATGAAAATATTAGCCTTAAGTTTTTCGTTACTTCAAGTTAGGCCAAAGGTATAAGAACTACTTTTACTAAAAAGCCACAACGGGAATCTATCGGCTTTTTTTTCTTAACAGCCCTTTCCTCTGAACAGTAACCTAATTTTAAATATTTTCTAATTGTTTAAAACATTTTTAATTGTTTGAACATGTTGTTTTTAAAACATGTTTGATTGTTTAAACATGTTTTGTTTAAACATGTTTAAAACATGTTTTGGTGTAATTGTTTTAAACGGTTGTTAAACAATTGTTTAAGACGAAAAGCTGTTTAAAACAAATCGTTGTTTGTTTAAAATAAACTGTTTAAAACAAAATAAATTGTTTAAAACAAAAAAATTTGCCTGCTTTCAGTAAAGCTCATGCTAGATCTTAAACGAATTTGAAATTAAACATGCTTGAAATTTTGATAACTTACAATCATGGAGTCAACTTCTTTTTGCCCTTCCCTGTTAGTTGAACTTGCTCAACTAACATTTCCAGACAATTGACACAAACCCTGACAACTTACACAATTCCCTCAAAGGTTTAATCCTAAGACTTTTCTTGTATGAATATTCTACCTTATGCTATTGTTTATCTCTTATATATTCCAACGGTACTTTTACTATCCCTTTTTAATTCCTTGATTTTTTTTTCACTCCTTCGCTCAGTGCTTTCACTATCCTGGGGGTTTCCCTAACTCTCCCTGAAAGAAAACTGGGTTTGACGAAATCTCCCTGGAGATTAACATTCGTAAATACACGAACGTTAATAAAAAATATAAGTTCTTAATTTTTGTTGACATTAATTTTCGTAGAAATTTATGAGATCCTAATTTTCTTTCATAGGAACTAGAAGTAAAAAAGGTAAAGTTAAATAATACGGCGATGGAGTTTATAATTTCTAACAGTAGTGACGATGTTCGATTCATGACAATTTAGCCAAGAAATGCAGTGAAGGGTGGGGGCTAGCCATTAGGTGCTTTTGCATACCATTCCTATTTACCTTCCCTAAATTTTTCCTAGTACCCATTCAACTCTGCCTGAGCTTACAGAGTCATACCCTTGACTCCCGTTACAAACTGAATAACTAGCAACACCAGAACTCGAACCCATGTCCTTACCGACAAAGGGTTTCAGGTCTGGCGTGCCCCACCTGACCACCTGGTTAGGACGAAGTTAGGGCATGTTTTATTTGTTCAACTTTGCTCCTACTTTCCCATGGTACTCAAACCTATTCAGCTTTCAAATGAAATTTATTTAGAAAAATAATTAACATCTGTTTTGATCTCTCATACGTCTCCAAAATCCATCTCTTATAAGAAGAGTATTGTATCTCTTACCCTTGATATGTTCCAAAATACGCATTAAAGGCCCTTAACTCTCTTTAATTCCTTAAACTTGTTCTTCTATCATTCAACATTATTTAAACTTGTTCAACTTGCAGGCAAAATTCATTGAGAAAAACAACGATGCTCTCCACGGGTCTCTTGAAGGTCTGATTCTTGAATCAGAAAACAAGTTTATTCGTTCTCTATTTGGCAATGGTGGGGACACTGGCCCAAAGGGCAAGCTAACTTTCATCAGTGTTGGAAACAAGTTCAAAACACAACTTAGCGAGCTTATGGAGAAGCTGCGGAGCACGGTAAGTATTTTGGAAGAGTTTAAATGTAGCGAAAAAAACTTTTTGACTCGGGCTGCCATAATATTGTTATTGCCCCAATGAATCAAAAATTGTTAAAATAAAAGAAAAGTGAGAGTTGTATGAAATAACTAATGCAAGAACATTGGGAAATGGATCTGTTGCTGCTCTTATAATTAAATTTTTTGGTTTTTGGAAATTTTTGCCCAGGTAAAAAAATTAACAAAAAAAGTATGAACACATTTTTAACGGGTTCTGTAAAGATTTTTTTTTGTAAAAAAAAGGGACGACTACCATGGTGTATTTTTGAAAATTTGCTCGCTTTCAATAGTAGGAAAAACACATGGAAAAGCACATGTAGGGGAGGGGGCAATACCTAACAGTCCGTTGGGCTCAATTTAATTTTTTAGTGCTCTCCTATGCTTATCATACAGTCCTGATTTACTTTGCATTGTTTTCCTTTTTTAACTTAGGCACTTGTAATCGAATGGTGTAAGGGGGGACCAATATCTCGTACCTCAAGCTTACTATTTATGAAATATCTTAGATGAAATTACTTGAGAAGGTATTATAAACCTCTTTTTGACAGATTAGTAAGAAGGGAAAGCTCATTTAAAGAAAAAAACACTCCTTTTCTAATTAGCCTTTCAGTAAAATTACTCCACTTTTTTACAGCATTTTACTCAGCTGTCTACCGTATCTAATTTAGCTACGGTCTATTTTTGTGTTGAATTTTCAGTAATCTGTGAATAATGTGCGGGTTTTCCACTTAGCGTGCACTTTTTAACTCCTAAGTGTTTGTAATATGAAAATAAGACTTAAATACGAACCAAAATTGACGTGTGTCTTTCACGCTTTGAACAGTAGAAATGAAATCAAGTATTAGGAGTTATTTTTGCTGTGATGATACGATTTTACGATTATTATAGAAAAGTTTCTCATGCAAGCTCTTCCGTATTGGAATGAACTTTTTTATTCTAAAAAAAAAAAAAAAAAACGCTCGGGTGACTAATCTATAAAATTTTACATCAACTCCTTACGTTTAGGACCGTAGGCTATGACATGATCAATAGCGCGCCAAATCCGCTCCTTGCTACGTAAGATCGTATCATCGCGATAGACTACTTCTGAACTGCTAATCCCTACTTTCATTTGCTTTTGTTCATAGCGTAAAAGGTGCATGTTAATTTTGGTTTGTTTTTAATTTATAACTGTTCAATTTTTAAACAGTTTCGACATATTCTTTTCTCTACAGTTCATGTTGTTTGTAATCGTCTTTTGAATTGCTACATCTCTTTGTTTTTAACCCTGAGAATTTTTGATGAGAATTGAATTGCTGGTAAATCAATATGATTCCTTTTTTTCCGGAATCATTTTAATATCATATTTTATCGCATTTCGGGTCATAGACGCAATATAAAATTTTCTAGGAGAGTGCGTGTCTCCTCGAAAATTCAGTTTACTAATTTTATAGATGGTCTAACCTGTTTTCATCTAATCTGAGTATACCTTGGATATAATATTCAAATAATTCTAGAAGCGGAAGTTCATTATTCTAGAAGCGCAAGTGGAATTTTATTGTATACAGAACGGAATTTTATTCTAGAGGTGGAAGAGGAATTCTAAAAAGTGGATTTTATTATTCTAGAAGCGGAAATAGAATTCTAGAAGCGGAACTTTATTATTCTAGGAGCAGAAGTAAAATTCTATAAAGTAGAATTTTATTATTCTAGAAGCAAAAGCGGAATTCTAGAAGCGCATTTTTATTATTCTTGAAGCGGAAGTGGAATTTTAGAAGCGGGATATAATTATTCTAGAAGCGGAATTGGAATTCTAGAAGCGTAATTTTATTATTTTAGAAGTGGAAGTGGAATTCTAGAAAGTAGAATTTTATTATTCTAGAAGCAGAAGCAGAATTCTAAAGGCGCAACTTTATTATTCTAGAAGCGGAAGCGGAATTCTAGAAAGCGGAATTTTTCGCAGTCTTGACCATATCAAGAAATCAAAATGGTGCTTTGAGCTAATTCTGGGCCTCTGAAAACTAAAAAATGGCTTCGACAGATCAAAAATGCTCTGAGGCTGCACACAGATTAAACTACTGGGATACCTTGCTAAAGTAGCAAGCTAGAAAGAAAGCAAAAAGTATGGTGCCCTATATGAGCTGGGATAAGCAATCATGAAATTCTTTAGGTTTTTAGTAACCTAAAGCCTTCTGTACAAAACAGACAGCTTTGTTTAGATTAATAGTAGTGGTTGGAGTATTTTAATAAAAATGGGTTTAATTAATAAAATTAGTAAAATTAAACATGAAAAAAGGTTGGAGCACTTCGAAACAATAGTAGGAAGAATCACTCGTTAAAAGAAAAACTGGATTAAACTCAGAATTACCCTAAAACCGAGTATTTTCTTTAAGGGAACAAACTTTATACGCTGCATCAAACCAAATATAAAGATGGTCGATCACCAGTTTGAGGGTGGAATAATTCTCTCACAGCTCCAGTGTAGTGGAATGACATCAGTTCTACAGCTTATGCAGGAAGGATTCCCGTCACGGGCACCTTTTAGCGATTTGTATGCCATGTACAAGCAGTATCTACCACCTCAACTTGCAAGGCTTGACCCAAGAATGTTCTGCAAAGTGAGTTTTTTAAGTTATTTTTATGATATGAGTGAATCAAAACAATACAAGTCTAATCTCTAGGCTAATGAATTCTTGAGGTTTAAGTGCCACTACATGTGACAGGGTTGCCACTTTTAATGCTTCTTTGCTAGTATTGATGTTTTTCCCCCTCTTTCTAGTGACACTTTTTCTTAAGAAATTTAGGTGCAATTTTCCTGTATATTTAGTTTAAAAATTATTTGTATATTGTAGTCTTTAGATGTAGTTTTCAATTACAGAACTTGAAAGTTCCTTTTTCATAGGACCTAAGAGGAAAATGAATATCATCATTTTCCTTTTCATCATCCTTTTTAGCTAAATACATTTCAGTGGAATTTTACCAAATATCACTGGAATTATGTGGAATACCAGTGGAGCAAGAGCGGGAGCAATTTTATTATTTTTAAAATTAAGAGTCTTAATACAGAAAATGCCGTATACACGATTACCCGATACTATAGTACATGTTTATGAGCGACTAGTGATCCTACAAAAAAAATTCTAATGAGAATTTCTAAGGAATTAAGAAAGCCGAATTGAGCCTTTTTAGAAATGTGAGCTCCTCCGAGAAATAAGTTTTTGTATGTACATGATCTTGGGTTTAATCTTCTGTGATTTTATTTTCTCCTTAGTGAGGTTTTATATTTAGTTAAATGTGATTCATATATATATATATATATATATATATATATATATATATATATATATATATATATATATATATATATATATATATGTAATTGTACTTGTGTGTGTGTGCGTGTGTGTTTTTGCGTGTGTGTGTGCTGGCCCTTTCGGACTTAAACTCCTGCAGACATGGCTGTCTCGGAGCTTGCCCCCCTCCTGACTTAAACACACGTTCAAATAGCTGCTCATAATTGCCTTAAAATGTTCCAATTTTATATTTCCTCCCATGAGTCTCGAGGCACTACATTTGATAACATCAATTTTAAATTTGTTTTAGCCACCGTAATGATGTTTTAACTGCCAAGAAACTTTAGATTGTTGTATTTTCTTCTACAAACACCGTTCAAGGCACTAAGACAGAATAATAACTATTCGAAGTTTGGCCTAATCACATTGAATCACTTTATCACAAAGATTTCCCGATTTTGAATTTTATTCCATTGGCATTAAGTTTGAATGACAAGAATTCTAAATCACCTTGATTAAAGTGTCCTGTGGTAGCGCAGTGGGTTTGACCTTAGCTTGGTAATACGGGACCCAGAGATCGAATCATGCTGCAGGAATGCACTGCAGGGCCGACGCAGGGACCTTAGTAGTCGAGAAGTGTCGTTAATCCGATACAATACAATACCTCGATTAAAGTGATCTGTCATATCTTTATCCTTTTTTTCATCTCCCTCAAAATGCAAAATTTTTTTCTTCCATAGGCACTATTCAAGGCACCAAGATTGAATGACAACTATATGAAATTTGGCTTAATCACCTTAAATCACTTAGTACCAAAAATAATTCGCAATTTTTTATTTTCATACAAATTTTCAATGACTACTTCTTTAAATCACATTTGAATGACTACAACTTTAATTAAGGTTTTTGGGCCACTATTACCTCTTCTTAATCTCGTTGAATTCTTTTTTTATTTTCTTCCATAGGCACTATTCAAAGCACTAGGATTGAATGACAACGATTTTAAATTTGGCTTAACAAAAGTCTTCTTTCGTCCCGGAAAATTTGCAGAATTTGATCAAATCATGAAGTCAGATCCAGAAAATTTGAAAATACTCGTAGCAAAGGTCAAATTTTGGCTTATCAAATCAAGATGGAGAAAAGTCATGTGGGGCGCTTTGTCCGTTATCAAACGTAAGTGTCAAAGATTATTACCTGACTGATTTTCCGGTTTAGTTCAATTTATCTTTGAAGCATATTATCAGTAGCAAAATACGAAGAAACAATGAACAAGACAAAAACAAACAACATTAAAAGCTTTTACAAGAAAGATTATTCAAAATGTTAATTTCATTTCTTCTTTAAAAACAAAAATCAAAGCCTCTCTATTTATGATCCTTTCAGACTCTGCCTTTCCATAAACTCTGCTTTAGCCTGTTTACTACTTTTAAAACTCTAAAACTGTGTTCTATTATGAGCTTGTATATATATATATATATATATATATATATATATATATATATATATATATATATATATATATATATATATATATATATATATATATATATATATATATATATACTAGCTGTTGGGGCCACCCCAACACCTAGTTGGTGGGGCGCTTCGTGCCCCCCAAGCCCCCCCGCGCGCGTAAGTCATTACGCGCCATATTAGTTACGCGCCATTGTAGTTGTGTCCCTGTGTCCCACCTGTGAATATAGATAGATTTATATATGTGTTTCAAACTACGTAAAAATTGTGAATATACAACATTCTTGGCTTTCCCATTATCTGTGCATATACAAAGCCGTATGTACTAATAATGACGTCATATGCAAACGCTCTTTTTACAAACAAACAAACATGCATACACACAACTCGTTTTTATATAGATAGATAGATAGATAGATACAATACAAATTAACTGCGTAAAACTGGCGAATATACAACATTCTTCGCTGTCCAATTGTCGCTGCATATAAATAGATTGTCAGGTTTACCGACCCTCGAACATGCAACGTACAATTGTCCATGGGAAAAACAATCAGTATTAAGATCTATACCACATTTTTCTAATGATTGACCTTGAGCTTTGTTAATGATGATTGCAAATGCTAATCGAATTGGGAATTGCAATCTTTCAAATTGAAAAGGCAGATCCGTTGGAATCATGGGAATGCGAGGAATAAGAACAGCCTCACCCTCAAAAGGCCCTGTCAAGATTTTGGCCTCTATTAGGTTTTCCATTGTTTTTTTTACGGCAAGACGCGTGCCATTGCAAAGCTTTGGTGGGTTGATATTTCTTAAAAGTATTATTGTTACGTCTATTTTTAGTTGTAGCACGTGTGGTGGAAACCCTGAAAGACCCTCGGAATTTAAAAATTCAGATGGATAATTAACCGCTTCATTTGGTTCCAAAACTGTGTCGACTGACTTGTAAA
This sequence comes from Artemia franciscana, assembly GCF_032884065.1. Classification (NCBI taxonomy): domain Eukaryota; kingdom Metazoa; phylum Arthropoda; class Branchiopoda; order Anostraca; family Artemiidae; genus Artemia; species Artemia franciscana. The sequence continues at coordinate 807,528 of NC_088864.1, forward strand.
GGACTGCCTGGTCTCGAATCTTGGTCAAAACAATATTGTTGATTTCGTGAATTTCTTAGAATATTCGGAAATACTTTTTCAATCAATTCATTTTTGGACGTCACTAAATTACAGAAATCAGCAGGTAGTTGTGATAAATTTGCCCTTTTACTTTGAAAGTAGACATAAATTGATCTGGATTTTCGATTATCTCCAAACGACGTCATTTGGAAACATGAGTTGTATTTTCTGATTTTTGACAAAAAACGCTTAGATTCTGACGTAGTTCCAGTAAGGAAAGTCTTCAATGGCTCTGGTGGTGCAGCCAATAGAGGAAGTTTAACTTTTCCTGAGGCGCAACACATTCCCATTGTTTCACCATTGAATTTCAAGGCCTTGCAATAGGGACAAATTTTAGACATTGTCCCGATTTGAACACATCTACTCAAGCTATAATCATCGACTGGGCTGTACCTGAATGCCAGGCGATAACTTTCAGGTTGCTCTGATTCCTCGGCACGCTTTCTTTTCTTACTTTCTCTATCAGCAGCAAGCCTGATTTCTTGCTGTTCTTGTGATTCCTCGGCACGCCTTCTTTTTTCACTTTCTTTTAGCAGCAAGTCTGGTTTCATGGTGCTCTGTTAGTTCCTCGGCACGCCTTCTTTTTTCACTTTCTCTTTTAGCAGCAAGTCTGCTTTCGCGTTGCTCTGGTAGTTCCTCGGCACGCTTTCTGTTCTTTCTTTCTCTATCAGCCTCAAGCCTGTTTCCTTGCTGTTCTTTTGATTCCTCGGCACGCTTTCTTTTCTGACTTTCTCTATCAGCAGCAAGTTTTTTGGCAAAGACTCTTTGAGCATCTTCCTCGGCTGTTGCCATTGTAAGTTCATCAGTCATTTTAAAGTTAAACATTAATAGATTTCTACGTGAACGCATGTCTTAAATATCTTTAATGATGTCATCGTCATAACAAAAATGACGACAACTAACTTCATGACGTCAGTCAACACACAAACATGACGTCACCTGACAGACACACACACACACATATATATATATATATACATATATATATATATATATATATATATACATATATATATATATATATATATATATATATATATATATATATATATATATATATATATATATATATATATATATATATACTAGCTGCTGGGGTGGCGCTTCGCGCCACCCCAACGACACACACACACTCGACACACAACGGTTGTCGACACACACACTCGACACACTCAACACACAACGACACACTCGACAACACACACAACGTCACTCGACACACACACACACACACACAAACAGACAACTTAAAAATAAGTTGTCTGTGTGCGAGTGTGTGTCGAGTGACGTCATGTTTGTGTGTCGACTGACGTCATGTTTGTCGACTGACGTCATTATAAGGATTGAGCTGTATGCGTCTTGAAGTTGTTTGTCGACTGACGTTCATGTTTGTCAACTGATGAAATTACGTACCGGGACACCGGGACACAAATGACGACCGGGACACAGGGAATATAAATAACGACCGGGAACCTCAAAGAGAAATTACAGACTGGGACAACCGGACGCAAATCATGACCGGGACACAGGGAATATAAATGACGACCGAGACATAGGGACACAACTACAACGGGGACGCCGGGGGCACAGGCGGGATATATAAATGACGACTGGGACACAGGGCTTGTTCGAATAGAAATTAAAGACCGGGACACAAATGACGACCGGGACACCGGGACACAGGGAATATAAATGACGACCGGAACACTCAAAGAGAAATTACAAACTGGGATACCGGGACACAAATGACGACCGGGACACAGGGACACATCATTAGAATAATGAGGTATAGATCTGAAGACGGATTGTTTTTCCCATGGACAATTATATGTAGCATGTTCAAGAGTCAGTAAACCTGACAATCTATTTATATGCACAGACAATGGGACAGCGAAGAATGTTGTATATTTGCATGTTTTACGTAGTTAAAAACACACATATATATATATATATATATATATATATATATATATATATATATATATATATATATATATATATGTATATATATATATATATATATATATATATATATATATATATATATATATATATATATATATATATATATATATATATATATATGTCTCTATTCACAGTTGGGACGCAGTGACACAACTACAATGGCGCGTAACTAATATGGCGCGTAACTACTTACGCGCGCGGGGGGGGGGGCTTGGGGGAGCGCGAAGCACCCCACCAACTAGGTGTTGGGGTGGCGCGAAGCGCCACCCCAACAGCTCGTATATCTTCTATATATATAAAAATAAGTTGTCTGTCTGTGGATGGATGGATGGATGGATCAGGTGACGTCACCTGAAAAAACTGGATCAGGTGACGTCAAAACTGAAAAAACTAAAAAAAGGCAAAAACTACAAAAAAACTAAAAACTAATAAAAAAAATAAAAAAGCTAAAAAACTAAAAAAACTATAAAGGTAAAAACCAATAAAAAACTAAAAAAAAACTGAAAAAACTAAAAAAAGGCAAAAACTACAAAAAAAAACTAAAAACTAATAAAAAAAGTAAAAAAGCTAAAAAACTAAAAAAACTAAAAAAACTAAAAAAAGGTAAAAAACTAAAAAAAATAAAAAATAAAAAAAAACTAAAAAAAAGGAAAAAACTTAAAAATAAGCTAAAATAAAGGTAAAAACCAATAAAAAACTAAAAAAAAAAAGGAAAAAACTAATAAATGACGACACTCAAAGAGAAAGCGACCAGGACAAAAGGAATGTTCGATTAGCACCGGGACACAGGGAGTATAAATGACGACCAGGACACAAGTAAAAAAAAAATTAACAAAACTAAAAAGAAGGTAAAAACTACAAAAAATCTAAAAAGAAAAAAAACTAAAAACTAATAAAAAAACTAAAAAATCTAAAAATCTAAATAAACTAAAAAAGAAAAAAAAGGAAAAAAATAAAGGAGAAAAACAAAACTAAAAAACGAATGTATATACAGACCGGTACACCGGGATACAAATGACGACCGGGACACAGGGAATATAAATGACGACCGGGACACAGGGCCACAACTACAACGGGGACACCGGGGGAAACAGGGGGATATAAATGACGACCGGGACAAAAAAACTAAAAAGAAAAAAAAACTAAAAACTAATAAAAAAACTAAAAAATCTAAAAATCTAAATAAGCTAAAAAAGAAAAAAAAAGGAAAAAAATAAAGGAGAAAAAATAAACTAAAAAACGAATGTATATACAGACCGGGACACCGGGATACAAATGACGACCGGGACCCGGGACACAGGGAATATAAATGACGACCGGGACACAGGGACACAACTACAACGGGGACACCGGGGGAAACAGGGGGATGTAAATGACGACCGGGACACCGGGACAGGGAATGGTCGATTAGCAATCACCATCAACAAAGCTCAAGGGCAATCATTAGAATCATGAGGTATAGATCTGAATACAGATTGTTTTCCCATGGACCATTATATGTTGCATGTTCAAGAGTCGGTAAACCTGACAATCTATTTATATGCAAAGACAATGGGACAGCAAAGAATGTTGTATATTCGCAAGTTTTACGTAGTTAAAACCATATATATATATCTATCTATATTCACAGGTGGGACATAGGGACACAACTACAATGGCGCGTAACTATTATGGCGCGTAACGACTTACGCGCGCGGGGGGGCTTGGGGGGGGCGCGAAGCGCCCCCACCAACTAGGTGTTGGGGTGGCGCGAAGCGCCACCCCAACAGCTAGTATATATATATATATATATATATATATATATATATATATATATATATATATATATATATATATATATATATATATATATATATATATATATATATATATATATATATATATATATTATATTTCGTTATCAATAAATTTAAAAAAGAAAAAAAGGAAGCTTAACACAAACCATATCCCCTCAAAATCTTAGAAAATAATATGAAGGAGGACGGGGCTAATAAAGCCATAAAATAATGAAGAATTTTTTTGGTAACCTCAGAAGGGGTTATTTGAAGAAGAAAAAAAAAAACTCAATGACGACAGCATGCCCTGATGCCATTATCCAAACGCCCGACACTCAACTCCTTTCCTTGATTAAATAAAAAACAAGTTTTTTCAGCTGAAAGTAATGAGTAGTATTAAAACTGAAAACGGACAGAAACTATTTTGTGTATTAGGGAGGTCGCCCTCTCCTCAAAACCTAGCTCTTTGGGATGAAGTTTGATTTTTTCTTGCAGCTATTTAAGAATGATTCCTGAATCACAAAGGCCGTTTAATTAGATTAATAATCTCTTTTAAAAACTCTATGGAAAACTTTAGCGTAAATAGTGAAGTATCGAGAAGAGGGTGACCCCTGTCATTTACCTAATAATCTCAGTTCCCTCCACGGAAAAATTACATTCCCTAACGAAAACTTTGTCCATGGGGAGATCCTCCCACGTAACCATCCCCTCCTTCCACCAGAAAATCCCCCCGAAAATGTCTGTATACTTCCCAATAACCAATACTGTACTATATGTAAACAGTGGCCAAAGTTCATAGCGTGAAACCATCCCCCGGGGACTCTGGGGGGTCAATTCATCCCTAAAGACATAGTTATTAGATTTTCTGACTGTGCTGAAAAAATGGCTCGAATTTTGGCTCAAATCTCAAAATTTTTATCGGGTGACTTTGATGAAAAAATGGGCGCGGGAGGGAGGCTAGCTGCTCTCCAATATTTTTGTTCAATTGGAAAGGGGACTAGAACTTCTGATTTCCCATCCATAGAGGCCTCTCCTAATCTTTCATGATCTTCCTACGCATCTGTGATCTTTCTACCGGCAAAAAAAATGCAGAATTCGATATTTGTGTACACAGGTGCTTGAATCCTCTGTAACAGGGTTCTCTGGCACGCTGACATTTTCATTAAGATCACTTGATATCTTAGGGATGTTTGCTCCCTTTTTCACAAAGGGGGGTAAATATTTCTCAACTCTTAACTTTTGATGGGTAACGTTAAATTTGGTGAATCTTACATATTTTGAACAAGCAACAAAATCTTATTGTTTTGATGTATCTATTGTTATCAAGACCGTGTCTCTTAAAATTTTGGTTGCTATTGAGCGGCATCGCTCCTTACTTACAGTTCATTACCAAAAACTGTTTGAAATGCACTAAACAATATTAAATAACAAATAAAAATCATAATTTGATTATTATTCTACTAATTTTAAAACCAACCAAATTAATCCTCCAAATCATTCTTAGGAAACAGTTCATTTTTCAACTACCTTTTAAGTTCAATTACATCATGACTATTTTAATTTTCATGACGAATGCCTTGACTTGGAGAGGCTGCAGATTAGAGGTTGGAGCTGGTAAGGTACTTTGAGATGGGTTGGAATCACTGCTCTGTCATCCTTTCTCCTTCCCTAACCCCGACAGGGAGATACTGCTTGCGTGGCTTCATAGTGGTATCAGGGGTGAACCTTTCTCGATTCTGTAACCATAACTGTGACTGCTAACAGCATAACCCATAAATGCAAAACTGCCTCTGTGTGTAATACCATGATGACTTCTCGCTATTTTTGCTTTTCTAATTATTTCTTTTAACCAGATCCAAAAAAAAACAATTGACATAAAAGTGCTAAGAATTATGATTGAATGATAAGAATTATAAACCTAACTGCGATCCAAGTGAGTAAAAAGGTTGTAAAAAGGTTAAAAACAAACATTTTTTTTGCTTAGGGTATTTTCCTCTATCAAGAAACTTTTCATACAACCAAGGCCTTGAATTTAATATTCAATGAGCTCTCTGAAAGCTTTTAAAAATCCCGTCTTTTATATGCTAAGGCTGGGACAAAATAAGCAATAAACATGATTTTATATGATAAATATGACATCATACGATAAACACTATGGCTTTTAATTTATGATTCAATTTATGAGCAATTTAAAAAGTTACCTCTTCTATATGCTAACGCTAGAAAAAAATAAATAATATAAGCTAGTAAACAATATATAAGAGTCACATAGCTCTTTACTAAATTTACATTAGCATAAAGTATATATGTCCTCTAAAAACAAACATCAATATTCGTTTGCTTCTTAGAAAATTTCCTGGAAATTCGTCCCTTTATTACAACTAAATAACCTAGGGACTTTGGCTTCTGTGACTTTTGTTTATATTTTTCGTTTATTTTCTCGTTAATTTTGGCACTTGTAAATTCAGTAAATTACTAACGCTGATCAATTCATTATAGTAAAACATAAGATTGCCTATCGTCGTGAATGCTTGGTGAAAATCCAAAGTAATGTCCGAGGCTATCAAGCAAGGAAAAAGCACAGGCCGAGGTTTATGAATATAAAAACACTCAGATCATTACAGGTACGAACTGCTTGTCTTTTATGTTTTGTTTGGATTTTTTTTTTAGTTTAGGATTTCTTCTAATTGAACTATTGGGCAAAATGGAAATAAAAGGAAAAGGGATCCGTCAGGTAAAAAGCTAAAGCCCCCCCCCCTTAAATCTTATTGTGTTTTATATATGTTAATCTGTGTGAATAGGTTTTTTTTATTACTAGGATTGGAGAATAATAAACATACTCCCCCCGCCAAAATAAAGGAAAAAGATACGAACTGCTTGTCTTTTATGTTTTTTTTGTTTTTTTTGTTTTTTTTTAGTTTAGGATTCCTTCTAATTGAACTCTTGGGCAAATGGAAATAAAAGGAAAAGGGATCCGCCAGGTAAAAAGCTAAAGCCCCCCCCCCCCCCAAAAAAAAAAAAATCTTATTGTGTTTTATATATGTTAATCTGTGTGAATAGGTTTTTGTTTTTGTTTTTTATTACTAAGATTGGAGAATAATAAACATACTCCCCCCGCCAAAATAAAGGAAAAAGATTTAAAAGTTTCGCGGAGTATGAAAAATAGAACTGAAACTTTCTAGTATCTTGAGACACGAGTTTCATGGTCAGAGGGGGAAGGGTGGAATAAGTTTTTAAAACAAGATTGCTTTTTGTACAGGAAGTTGAGGTGAGCTGGTATTGTGGCACATATATACGATGACCCAGTAGAAATCTTTCCAAAATAACCAATGCTTCAAGTACATGAAAATAGCATGACAATACAATAGCGCACCAAAAGTGAAAAATTCAAAATTGTCCACTGATTAACTCTATTTGAACGTCGAATAAATAAAGGAATAAATTAAGTCGAATAAATAAAGGAAGGAGGCCTAGTTGCCCTCCAATTTATCAGTTACTTAAAAAGGCAACTAGAACTTTTAATTTTTAACAACGTTTTTATTAGTAGAAATATACGCAACTTGAGAATTAACTTACGTAACAAACTTCTATATTCTTATATTTTTATTATGTATATCAGGGGGTTTGTCCCCTCGTTAATACCTTGCTCTTTATGCTAAAGCTTAAGTTTGGTCCCAATTCTTTAAGAATGACCCCTGAATCAGAAAGGCCCTAGGATAAATACTTGAAATTACTAAAAATACTTTAGCATAAAGAACGAGGTATTTAGGAGGAGAAGAACCCCTCATATGCGTAATAATCTTTGTTCTTTTTAAGTTTTAATGTTACTCCTTACTTTCAATTGAAAAAACTTGTTCATGTTTATTTTTTCATTGTTTTTTTTTTATAGTAATGCTATAAAATCCTGCCCCCTTTTCATTGAATTTCTCTTCCCCCATGACATATTTATCCAAGGAAAGATCCTCCCACATAGCCCCCTCCCCTCAACCCTCCCCTAAACAAAAAAAATCCCCCTGAAAACGTCTATACACTTCCCAATAACCATTACTGTATGCAAACACTGGTCAAAGTTCGTAACTTGCCGCCCCTCCCCCGGGGACTGTGGGGGAATAAGTCATCCCCAAAGACACAGTTATTATGGTTTTCGACTATGATGAACAAAATAGCTATCTCAACATTTCGATCTGTTGACTTTGGGGAAAAATGAGCGTGGGAGGGGGCCTAGGTGCCCTCCAATTTTTTTGGTCACTTAAAAAGGGCACTCGAACTTTTCATTTTCGTTAGAATAAGCCCTCTCGTGACATTCTAGGGCCACTTGGTCGATACGATGACCAGTGGAAAAAAAAAACAAATAATATCGCACCCGTGATCTGTCTTCTGGCAAAAAATATGAAATTCGATATTTTTGTAGATAGGAGCTTGAAATTTTTGCAATAGGGTTTTCTGATACGTTGAATTTGATGGTGTGATTTTTGTTAAGATTCTATGACGTTTAAAGGGGATTTCCCCCTATTTTCCAAAATAAGGCAAATTTTCTCAGGCTCGTAACTATCGATGACAAAGACTAAATTTGATGAAACTTATATATTTAAAATAAGCATGAAAATCCAATCCTTTTGATGTATCTTTTAGTATCAAAATTGCGTTTTTTAGAGTTTCGTTCACTGTTGAGCCGGGTCGCTCCTTACTACAGTTTGTTACCACGAACTGTTTGATTTTAACGCCCAGGCTAGTAGAAATAGGAATAGATGGTATTGGAGAATTTGGAGAAGGAAAAGAAAACAGTAATCGTAAATTTGGAGAAGGAAAAGAAAACAGTAATGGTTACAGGCTGTTGCAATTTTTTAGGTATATGAATATAGTTATAATCAATACGGTATGTGACCATATAATTGCTCGTAACTAACATGCTATTCATATGGTGGTAAGACAGCTAGCCTTGTTCATTAGGTCACTCTAAACCAAATACTGGCAGGATCAATGTATGATACTGGGGTATATAGGAGCGCTAAACATCCTATATAGGATGTTAAAAGTGAAGACCATCATCTAGTACTGTCTAGGTTTGAATTAAAGCTGGAATTTAGGAAGGATAACTACCTGTCGGGAGGCTATGACGTTAGTACACTCCAGGATGACAACTTGAAAAAAACTTTCTAGGAACAGTTGCATACTAGACCAGAGAATTCACAATTTTACAATATAAAAGACGGATGAAATGGTTTTAGGAAAATAGTTTGTGAAAAGAAATTTAAAAACACAGCTAGGAATATTGCTGAAAATGCTTTATGTTTAATCAAACAGTTCGGGATAACAAATATAAGTAAGGAGCGACCCGGCTCAAAAATAACCGATTCTCTAAAAAATGGAATTTTGATACCAATGGAAAGAATCGGACTTTATGCTTATTTTAAATATAGAAATTTCATCAAGTTTAGTCTCACTAGTCAAAAGTTACGAGCCTTTGAAAATTTTCCTTATTTTCGAAAAAAGGGGGAAACACCCCCTAAAAGTCATAGAATCTGTAGAAGTTTTAAGAATTTTGTATTGTATGCCAGGAGAAAGATCACAGATGCGTGTTTATTTGCTTTTTTTCCTCATGGGTGAACGTATCGACCCAGTAGTCCTAGAATGTCACGGGGGGCTCAATCAAACGTAAATTAAAAGTTCTAGTTCCCTTTTTAAGGGGTCAAAAAATGAATGGCAAATAAGCACCCTCCCGCGCTCATTCTTTCCCAAAGTTACTGGATCAAAATTTTGATTGAGCCATTCTGTTCAAGGTAGTCGGGGGATAACTTAATCCCCAGAGTCCCAGAGGGAAAGTCTACAAGTTATGAAGTTTGCCCATTGTTTACATATATTATTGGTGATTGGGAAGTATAGGCGGGATTTTTTCTGGTGGGAGGTCAGGGGAGAGGGTTACGTGGGAGGATCTTTCCTTGGAGGACTTTTTCATCGGGGAAAAAAATTTCCTACGAGAGAGATCGTAACGAGAAGATCGATTAAGTGGACATCTTCACTTACCTAGGTAGTACTATTAGTAAAGGCGGTGGATGTAGTGAAGATCTTTAAAGTAGAATAGCCCAGTGTATTTTTCCCAAACGTTGAAAATGTTTGGAAGAATAGGAAGTTAAGTCTGCGAACTAGAATTAGATTATTGGAAGCTAAAGTGATGACAATGGTTAAGTACGATTCTGAAGCCTGGGTGCTCCAAAAATCGGAAGAAGATTATGTGGATGTTTTTTAGAGAAACTATTTACGGATCATTTTGGATACCCAACTGAATAACCGTATTTCAAGCAGTAGGCTACACCGAAAGTATGGTTCAATCCCATTTTCTAACGCTGTAACGAGAGAAAATGTTGAGGTGGCTAGGGCATGTTCTGTGGAAGAAGAATGACAGATTGCAAAAAGTTGTCTTTGTCAGCCAACCGTCTAGGGCTAAACGAAAAGCAGGTCATCCCCGATTGGGGTCGAGGATGTCGTAGGAAGAGATTGAAGGTAAATGGGAACTTCCTGTGAAGGTGCAAAAAGGGTGGGTTTGAGTAGAGGGGGGTGGAAGAGCAGTGTACGTAGCTGTGTCGGCATCAGGTGGCTTGGTGCTGCTTTGGGGTGTTAATAGTAGTAGTAGTAGTTCTGCAGCCTAGTAAAGAATGAACAATGGCCCATGTTATACAAAAAGAAAAAAACATGTTTAAAAATAATTGGCTAATGAAAAAGTTGTTGATTTAAGACTGACAACTATTACCTCAGTCAGTCTTAACAGTAAAATGTTATTTTTAAAACCAGCTTATGAAAATTTTGGAAACTAGCCTGAAACCCCTCAAAAAATGACATAGGGTCTAAATGAAAGGTACACCATTTTGGATTACTATTGCCGAACACTCTATACGGGATAATTGTAGCCCCTTGGCTTGAATAAAGAGGAATATTACCTTCGCGTGGGTAGCAATGATCTGTTCCCTTTTTTCTTTTTTCTTCCCTGCTAGTGTGGTACTGGAATATCATAGAGAGCTGTTTAAGAGTTCATTTGAAAGGAAATTGCCGTGACAAAAATGTAAAAACAACTGAAGAGATATCTGCTTCCTTTTCCTTTTTTTTTTAATCTTTATAATTCAATCTCTTGTTTCTCTCTTTTCTTTCTCTTTTTCTCTTTCCATTTCAATTTCGCCAATTACCTTTCAAGGTATTTAATGACCCAATCTTTTTTTTTAAGAATTCTGCAGTTTGCAGCATACATCATGCTTGTGTTGCTGCGCAAAGAATAAAAGAACAGAAAAGTCAACCTAATTATTTGCAACACATTAAATTTGCCTGAGCAGTTATTACGTCATCCTAAATTGCAGCACAAATGTCACAGATTAGTTTTGAATTAATAATCTATCTATATATATAAAAATAAGTTGTCTGTGGATCTGTGGATCTGTGGATCAGGTGACGATCCACAAAAAAGGTAAAAAACTAAAAACTAAAAAAAAAACTGAAAAAACTAAAAAAAGGCAAAAACTACAAAAAAAACTAAAAACTAATAAAAAAAATAAAAAACTAAAAAACTAAAAAAACTAAAAAAACTAAAAAACTAAAAAAACTAAAAACTAAAAAAAAAACTTAAAAAAAGGAAAAAACTGAAAAATAGAAGAGAAAAAGAAAACTAATAAAATTAAGAATAAAATAAAAAAAAATAAAAAAGATAAAAACTAAAAAAAAAAAGTAAAAAGAAAAAACGAAAAAAACTAAAAAAGCTAAAAAAAGGTAAAAACCAATAAAAAACTAAAAAGAAAAAAAGGAAAAAGAAAACTAAAAAAACTAAAAACTAAAAAAAAACTTAAAAAAAAGGAAAAAACTGAAAAATAGAAGAGAAAAAGGAAACTAATAAAATTAAGAATAAAAATAAAAAAAAATAAAAAAGATAAAAACTAAAAAAAAAGTAAAAAGAAAAAACGAAAAAAACTAAAAAAGCTAAAAAAAAGGTAAAAACCAATAAAAAACTAAAAAGAAAAAAAGGAAAAAAACTAAAAAAAATTTTCATCTAAAAAACTAAAAAAAACTAAAAAAGGTAAAAACTAAAAGAACTAAAAAAGAAAAAAAACTAAAAAAAGGAAAAAAACTGAAAAATAAAGGAGAAACAATCTAAATAAATGACGACACTCAAAGAGAAAGCGACCGAGACAAAAGGAATGTTCGATTAGCAATCAACAAAGCACCGGGACACAGGGAGTATAAATGACGACGACCGGGACACAGGGACATAGCTACAAAGGGGACGCCGGGGTGCACAGGGGGATATATAAATGAATAAAATTAAGAATAAAATAAAAAAAAAAATAAAAAAGATAAAAACTAAAAAAAAAGTAAAAAGAAAAAACGAAAAAAACTAAAAAAGCTAAAAAAAAGGTAAAAACCAATAAAAAACTAAAAAGAAAAAAAGGAAAAAAAAACTAAAAAAACTAAAAACTAAAAAAAAAACTTAAAAAAAGGAAAAAACTGAAAAATAGAAGAGAAAAAGAAAACTAATAAAATTAAGAATAAAAATAAAAAAAATAAAAAAGATAAAAACTAAAAAAAAAAGTAAAAAGAAAAAACGAAAAAAACTAAAAAAGCTAAAAAAAAAGGTAAAAACCAATAAAAAACTAAAAAGAAAAAAAGGAAAAAAACTAAAAAAAATTTTCATCTAAAAAACTAAAAAAAACTAAAAAAGGTAAAAACTAAAAGAACTAAAAAAGAAAAAAAGCTAAATAGCATAACTACATAACTACAAAGGGGACGCCGGGGTGCACAGGGGGATATATAAATGACGATGGCGACTCAGGGAATGGTCGATTCACAGGTGGGACATAGGGACACAACTACAATGGCGCGTAACTAATATGGCGAGTAACGACTTACGCGCGCGGGGGGGCTTGGGGGGGGGCGAAGCGCCCCCACCAACTAGGTGTTGGGGTGGCGCGAAGCGCCACCCCAACAGCTAGTATATTTATAAAAATAAGTTGTTCGTGTGTTGACTGACGTCATGAATGTTTGTCGACTGACGTCATTATAAGGATTGAGCATTATGCCGTCATGAAGTTGTTTGTCGACTCACGTCGTGTTTGTCGACTGACAAAATTACAGACCGGTACACCGGGACAAAAATGACGACCTGGACACTGGGAATATAAATGACGACCAGTACACTCAGAGAGAAATTACAGACTGGGACACAAATGACGACCGGGACACCGGGACACAGGGAATATAAATGACGACCGGGACACAGGGACACAACTACAACGGGGATGCCGGGGGGCAAAGGGGGGATATATAAATGACAACGGGGACACAGGTTTACGTAGTTAAAAACACACACACACACACACACACACATATATATATATATATATATATATATATATATATATATATATATATATATATATATATATATATATATATATATATATATATATATATATATATATATATATATATATATATATTCCCAGGTGGGACACAGGGACACAACTACAATGGCGCATAGCTAATATGGCGCGTAACGACTTATGCGCGCGGGGGGGGGGCTTGGGGGCGCGAAGTTCCCCCACCAGCTAGGTGTTGAGGTGGCGCGAAGTGCCACCCCAACAGCTAGTATATTGATAATAATTAATTATTAGTAATTGATTAACAATAAATAATTCATAATAAATAGTTGATAACTTGAAATGTTTGGTTTTACAGATTTTTTTTGCTAGTTCTTTTGTTACATAAATAACAAATAAATACCTCTTTT